>NW_005361913.1:2217859-2233027 GCF_000412655.1 Myotis brandtii | reverse complement strand
CCTGGGTGAGGGGCTGATGGCTGTTTGCAGGCTGGCCACGGCCCCCAGCCACCCAAGCTCCCAGTGGAGGCTGGCTGGAAGCAGGTATCTGGGATTTATTTATCTTCTATAATTGAAACTTTGTTCCCTGAATGGAGCGCACAGCCAGCAAGGGCAGGCAGGAAGCTTGGCTTCCTCCATCATCGGGGCAACCAAGACTCCTGCTTGCTCCAGCTCCATGGCTGCTGGCCGCAATCTTGGTTGGGTTAATTTGTATATAGTCACTCTGATTGGCTGGTGGGCGTGGTTTGGTACATAGCAGAGGTGCAGTCAATTTACATGTTTCTCTTTTATTAGATTAGATAGAGGCCTGGTGCATGGGTGAGGGCCAGCGGGTTTGCCCTGAAGTGTGTCCCTGATCAGGGTGGGGGTCCCGCTGGGGTGCCTAGCCAGCCTGGGTGAGGGGCTGATGGCTGTTTTCAGGCTGGCCAAGCCCCCCAGCGGGGACCCTCACCCCATGAGGGTGTGGCCAGCCTGAAAACGGCCCTCAGCCCCTCACCCAGGCTGGCCAGGCCCCCCAACAGAACCCCCCTCCTGAAGAGGGTGTGGCCAGCCTGAAAACGGCCCTCAGCCCCTCACCCAGGCTGGCCACACCCTCTTCAGGAGGGGGGTTCTGTTGGGGGGCCTGGCCAGCCTGGGTGAGGGGCTGATGGCTGTTTGCATTCTGGCCATGGCCCCCAGCCACCCAAGTTCCCAGTGGAGGCTGGCTGGAAGCAGGTATCTGGGATTTATTTATCTTCTATAATTGAAACTTTGTTGCCTTGAGTGGAGTGCACAACCAGCCAAGGCAGGTGGGAAGCTTGGCTTCCTCCATCGCCGGGGCAACCAATCCTGCTGCTTGCTCCAGCTCCGTGGCTGCCGGCCGCCATCTTGGTTGGGTTAATTTGCATATAGCCACTCTGATTGGCAGGGGGGCGTGGCTTGTGACTGTAGCAGAGGTATGGTCAATTTGCATGTTTCTCTTTTATTAGATTAGATAGCATTTAGAATTGCTATATATTTCTTATTAATTTAAATCTTTTTATCAATATGAAGTTCTCTTTGTCTGAAATAAGGCTATTTGCTTTAAACTCCATTTTGTTTGACATCAGTATGCCCACACTCTCTTCCTTTAAGTTAGTGTTATTTGTTTGATTTTTTTTCTTCATTTTAGTTTCAGCATTTCTTATCCTTTATACAGCAGTGGGCAAAGTAGGTTTACAGTTGTTATACAGTATTTAATAAATAATAATACAAGGTTTAACTCTGAGTTTTGTGTACTCATATTGTAAACCTATTTTCCTCCTACCCCTGTATGTTTCTATAGTAAGCAACCTTAGGCTTTATTTGTATGTGTTTGTGTGTTTTTTTAATCAAGTCTGATTCTCATTTGCTTTTTAACATACTACATTTTGGCTTTCATATCAGAGCTTTTAATTGTCTTGGCCCAATGGTTTCCCTATCACCAAATCTAACACATGCTCTCCAATTAATACATTTTTTTGTCTATTTTATGTGATATTGCTGACCATTTGTTGTGTCTTGAAATTCTCTCCTTTGTGGCTTCAAACACACAACATTCCTCTGGTTCTTCTTTATCCCTTCAATGGTTCTTCAGCTGTTTTTAAGGTCTCGTTCTTCTGCCCATCCTTTGAACACTATGATTTTCTAAGTGTTTTGTTTTTAGTTTATTGCACTTCTCATTCAACCCCCTCTGCTGTGAGGTTTTACATTGTCTCATTATCTTCTCCTTGATGCTGGCAGCTCCCAAACATATATCTTTATTTCTAGTCTCCCCTCTAAGTTTTAGAGTTATAGATCTTACAGTCTGTTTTAAAATCTGCACAGACATCCCATAGGTATCTTATGCTTCAAATGCTTGTAATTATAAATGTTGCCATCTTCTAAGATCAACTCCTTCACCAGGATTTCTGATTTTATATAGCACAACAATACATCTAATCATAAAAAAACCAATACATAGTAACTTTAGGCTCTTTCAGTGTATATTTGATCATGGAGCCATTGAACGCTTTGTAGGAGTAAATTCTTGCATGGAAGCTAATGTGTAAATCAGAGAAAAATAGAACTACACATTTGTAATATTGAGAAGTGTGTGGACTATTTGGGGTTGGAAACTGCAGATGTGGAGCATAGATAGCCATTTTTTTTTGCTTCCTTTTTTACATCGGTCATAATGACAACTGTAAAAGTGCAATTATAAAATCATTTACTTAAACCTGTTCCCACCTGCACCATCTTTCCTAGTTGGGAATACCACTCAGTATGTGATGCTCAAATTACAGTAACGGCTTCCATTACACATTTTACTCACACTGTTCTCACAAATACACACCAAGCAGTTTATGACTTAAATTATATTTCTCATATATATTTG
The DNA here is from genome assembly GCF_000412655.1 of Myotis brandtii. NCBI lineage: Eukaryota > Metazoa > Chordata > Mammalia > Chiroptera > Vespertilionidae > Myotis > Myotis brandtii. Next base: position 2,230,611 of record NW_005361913.1, on the reverse strand, counting down.
TTTCCTTGAAATGCTATTCCTTATTCCTCAATTAATAGCCCCCTTTTTTAAAAAAAAATGTAACTGAGGTGGCACTTCCTTTAGGAATTTTGAGTCTTCTGTCATAATCTAAATATATCTCAGTATGTTTCTACAAAAGCTTGTAGAAACATGTAAGTCATTTTTCAAATCACATTAAAATTAAGCTAAAAATTTCTCAATGTTGGGGTACACTCTTATTTGTTACTACAGGCCTGGTGCACAAAAATCTGTGCACTCAGGGGGGTCTCTCAGCCCTCCATGTGCCCTCTCACAGTCTGGGACCCATCAGGGGATGTTCACCTGCTGGTTTAGGCCCGCTCCCCGAGGGATCGGACCTAAGCTGGCAGTCAGACATCCCTCTGGCAGCCTGGGAGCCCTCAGGGGATGTCCACTTGCCAGCGGGGAGCAGGCCTAAGCTGCAGTCGGACATCCTTAGCACTGCTGAGGATGCGGGAGAGGCTCCCGCCACCAACGCTGTGCTGGCAACCGTCAGCCTGGCTTGTGGCTGAGCAGAGCTGCCCCTGTGGGAGTGCACTGACCACCAGGGGGCAGCTCCTGCATTAAGAGTCTGTCCCATGTTGGTCAGTGTGTGTCATAGTGACCAGTCATTCCCAGTCGTTTTGCTGTTAGGGTCAATTTGCATATTACCGTTTTATTATATAGGATAGAGGCCTGGTGCACGGATGGGAGCCAGCTGGTTTGCCCTGAAGGGTGTCCCGGATTAGGGTGGGGGACCCGCTGGTGTGCCTGGCCAGCCTGGGTGAGGGGCTGAGGGCCATTTTCAGGGTGGCCACATCCCCTTCAGGGTGGGGGGCCCTATTGGGGTTCCTGGCCAGCCTGGGTGAGGGGCTGATGGCTGTTTTCAGGCTAGTCAAGCCCCCCAGTGGGGACCCTCACCCCATGGGGGTGTGGCCAGCCTGGGTGAGGGGCTGAGGGCCGTTTTCAGGCTGGCCACACCCCTGGCACCCCAAGCTCCCAGCCTCTTCTTTTTTTCTTTTTTTTTCAGCAGGTATCTGGGATTTATTTATCTTCTATAATTGAAACTTTGTAGCCTTTAGTGGAGCCCAGTGCCAGCCAGGGCAGGTGGGAAACTTGGCTTCCTCCATTGCCAGGGGCAACCCAAGCCTCCTGTTTACTCCAGCTCTATGGCCGCCTCCATCTTTGTGAGGGAGTGATGGAGTGATGGTTAATTTACATATTACTCTTTTATTAGATAGGATATCTTTAGTGTTTAGCAGAGTGGGAGGTATAGCAAGATGTCAGTAAATGCTTGTTGAAATGTTCAACTAATCTGCTTTGCAGTTATATTATTTTAGAAGCCAATATAAGAAAATTGAATGTTATGTAAAAAATACCTTATAGATTACCAAGAATTTTCAACTCTATTTTTCTAATTGGATCTGCACAAAAATTTTATAATGTAGAAGCACAACTATTGTTCATTATTTACTTAATTTTACATTTAAAAAGCTCATAACTGTGGAATTTCACCACCACATATCTATTTAAAAATATAACCAGAGAGAGCTAAAAACTATTTATTTGAAATATTAAACTCAGCATTTTAAAATCTACTATATTTTATTCACTATTGGATTATCAAGGATTTTTTTTGTGTGTGTTTGTTATATCACTTTTAGCTTCACAACAATTCCTTGAAACTTTCATGATATAGCGGTGCTTTGATAATATCCAAGGGAGTGGACTATTTGTGACTACAATGTTATTGTTGTATTTGTATGACATCATGTCTTTGCACGTCCTCTAAATTTTCAAACTGCTTAATCCCCCTCCTCAGAACTCCCATGTGTACATTAACAAGGCCCATAGACATCTGACTTTGGTTTTACAAAATTCATTTTCCTTAACACCCAATTTCAGCTCTATGTGGGAACTTTTCTCTCTTTCTCTCTCAGTCCATGTATATATGGACCTGTTTGGAGCCCTTGTTTGTATGTTTTTAAAAGTATATTTTTATTTATTTCAGACAGGAAGGTAGAGGGAGAGAGAGATAGAAACATCAATGATGAGAGAGAATCATTGATTGGCTGCCTCCTGCCTGCCCCTTTTGGGGATCCAGCGTGCAACCCAGGCATGTGCCCTGACCAGGAATCTGACCATGATCTTCTGGTTCCTAGGTTGATGCTCAACCACTGAGCCATGCCAGGGGCACGGGGCCCTTGTTTTATCCTTACTTACCTATGACAGATAATCTTTATGTGCTATGCCTTCTTTTGAAGTGCCTGTATATCTGTTTACTTATGCTTCTACTCTACATAAATTTCCTCTAAAGATTAAGATAAAAAGTAGCTCATCTCTCCTTTGGTTTTGCCTCTATATTTAAATAGAAATATTGTACCTTGGTCTATTTTTTTCTTGCTGTTTTAGACTAAGTGCATTTATCTCAAGTGGTCAAATAATTCATGTGAATGAAAGAAAATATCTGACCTTATTTAAATTCTAGGCATGGGATTCCAGATGGTCACAATTATTGCTGTGGGAAATTTTGCCCTAGAACATTAAAAAAAAAGGTTTATTAGAGTCCAGATTTGTCATAAACTTTCATGAGAATCACAAGTTTTATGCTATCTGAAACATTTGGCCTATTCTTAAGCCAAAAGTCTTGTGCACTGTAGGCATTTTTAGTTATGTAAATTACCTAGGATTATTGTTTTATGCATATTTTCAGGATGACACAAAGAAATTTCCCTTGATTTTAATAATATTGAGTTATTGTCTGATAAATTGGCCACTCTAAATAAATTTAAATTAATTGAAATTTTCTAATTATTTTTAGATATCCTTTGCTATTATTTAAAAGCAATCGTTATTAAGAAGTAAAACCTTTATTAATTACTTATAAATGCTGAGAAAATATTCTAATTTGTCTGACCATTGTCTACTCTTCCTTTCAAGTAAGATGAACTACACTAGAGCAAACACTTGTCTTAATGACAACAGTACTCACAGTAACTACTAAATAATAGTCTCCACAATGCAATCAGCATGAGTAAAAGCTTGTAAGGAGAATAAGTCTTAGCTTCCAATGAAAAACAAACAAACAAAATATACCAATATTGAAAATATCACAAGACATCTATTAACTAAAAGTTTCATAACAAAATTTTATTCCTATTTTTGTATATCCAAAGGACTAAGTTGATGGAGGACTTAGAAGGAGAAAGGAAATATTTTGGATAGCTCCATATTGTCCATTTATTATAAAATAACAAAACTAATATTATATACATATTTATATATAGACTAGAGGCCCGTTGCAGGAAGATTCCTACAAGAATAGGGCTTCCTCGGGCCTATTCCTGCAAGAATAGGGCTTCCTGAGACCGCAGAGAAGGGAATGAAGCCCACCGAGGCGGGCTTCGCTCCCTTCTCTGCTGCCTCGCTCCCTCCCTTTGCCGCTTAGCCCTCGGCTCCCTCCCTTCTCTACCACCTGGGCTCTCTCCCTTCTCTGCCGCTTTGCTCCCTCGCCAGGTCACAGAACCAAGGTCCGGATCCGCCTTGCCGGGCCAGGGGTCCAGGGCCCGGGTCCCGCGAGCAGCGTTGTGCGCTGCCGGCCTTGCCTGCATTATGCAAATTAGCCACCATCTTTGTTGGCTGTTAATTTGCATATCGTGCTGATTAGCCAATGGGAGGCATAGCAAAGGTACAGTCAATTACCATGTTTGTCTATTATTAGATAGGATAACATCTCTACAAATATTATATATGTGCATATTTTTTGAAATGGGAAGTTGCATTATAGTACTAGTATATTAAGTAAAAATATGTCTTGTTTTTTATCGTTGACCTGAGAATTTTGATCTTGATTAGATGTATACAATAATAGGTTAAGGATAAAGGACAATTTAAGTGTGTTGTTTGTGAATAATTATTAATGTTTTTATCACATCACTTTTTATCCCCAGAGTGTCATAATCACGGTGCTAACAGAAAAATCAAAGCATTTGTCACCTCATACACCTGGTCTAAATCTCTTCCCTATCCCTTGCTAGTTGGGTAAACTTAGCCAAGTTACATTGCCTGAGTAGATCTGCTAAAAAATGGATTCAAGTTGATGCACAACAAATGTGGACATGTCAATTTACCCCATGGGGAAAATGTCCTTTTCAGTAAACATTCAATAAACATTTGTTTTAAAGAATATAATTGGGAATTCTCTCAATGAACTTCTCTTTAGTGTTTCCAAGTACTTGTTAGTATGCATATGTGTAAGTTCCATGTTTGAATTTGACATCAAGAATTGATGTCTGTATGTAATGCAAAATATATAAATAAACATTTTACTGGCCTTTCATCTGGTCCTCATTTCACATAAAACCAACATTATACAACTAATCTCCGACCAGATATTTTCTCTTTTTAGTGGAAGTCAAAAAAAGATTAAATTTGCACATTGAGATAATATAATTAAAAATAATGAACGTACTACAGAATTATTATTCAAGCAGAATAATTCCAAATAATTTGAAAGGGGAAATACACAGGGGAAAAAAATATGAACAACGACTGTATGAGTCAAAGGGTACCTAATATGTTTTATCAGTATTCATCTGGAATTTTCACTATAACATTTTACTTGTAGCTCAAAGTCTTAGTTTATTTCTAATAGGAAAAGTCCTGGAAATGCCTATACCCTTTTTCTCTGTTTTGCAGATAATTCGACACATTGAACTGATGAACCTTGAGTCTAGGTGAGTAAGATTTTCACGAGAAATGCCAAAATAAATGTCTCCTTGTTGGTATGTTCAACAACTATACAACTGGGTTTTGACATCTCAGCCCTGTCTCAGGAAAACTATGAGCCATGGTGTAGGGAAGAAATGGTGAAGCAGCTCAATGTGTCTGTGTGTGGGAAGAAGCTCTTTTTATTAATAAACAGGCCTTTGGTCTCCAGGGCCCATTTTTCCAGCAGTCAATTCACTTAGAAAAATAAAATGTAATTTAATTGGCAGGAAAATTGCTTAAATTCTGTGTGACAAATTCAAAGAAATATATTCAGTAGATGGAAGGGGAAAGATAAAAGGATATAAATTAAATGTTAATTATGAAGATGATTAAAATGTAATAATATGCAAAATTCATCTAACTCCTTAGTAATTGACACAAAATTGTATAAATTTGGGATATGTAATCACAATCAAACTAATATTATAAGCTTAAAAATAAATTGCTTAAAATTGATGCTTAGGTTCCATTGTGTTGACAGCTATCTACTAAATCTGTAGAGAACGCTAATTTGGTAGGAATGACTTGCATGTAAAAGTCAGTTTAGATTTTAGATTAATTGGCATCCACTTAACTTGTGAAGTCTACCTTGTTAAATATAATTTTTAAAAAATTAATGCCAAATAGAAGTGAGAAAACCATTTGACACAAGGCAGCAATTAACTATATAAAGACAAAATTCAAGATTCTAAAAGTTGGTATAGATTTAAACTCCTTTAATTGCCCTTGAATTTACAAATCAATCATATGTCAAAATGAAATGTAGAAAAATACCCTTCCAAATAGTATAAAAGAGAATTCAGAAAATCCAGAAGAAATGGAAGTACAAAGATTAATGGAAATACAAATAGGAAAAGAATGAAATAAATAATGAAAAAAAGCAAGATATCCACGAAAAAGTCTTATAACTCTTTGTAAGCCTAATTTAATATCTAAAGTTATTATTTTTAACATCTCTTAAGATTGTTTTATGCAGCATGTTTTTGTTAATCTTTTTATATTACCTAGTTAAGTATATTCTAATCTATAGGATGATGTTAGCAAAAAGCTTTAGTGCTAATGTTCTGTAATACCATGCTTCTTCTCTCCCTCTTTATTTTCTGGGCTTTTCTTATTTCAACTCAATATATGCTCATTTATGATCTCTTGTATCTGACACACTGAAGTGGTTCTCGCTAATTCAAATGTCTATATAGCTATGAATGGGAGGGTTTAACAATTACTCAAAGACTTTTCCTGCTGACAATTTCTCAATAACAAATAGAGACAAATGAAAGTAAGACTAACTCAGGAGAAGATGACATGCAATCAAGAATAGCCTTGGGAGAGGATGTCTGAGGAGCACAGGAGAGTAAAATATGGAATGCAGCTAGAGTTTGGGGGCCCAAAAGTGATGGGCGTTTTGATCATTTTAATGTTGTCTCAGGGCCATGAGGATAGGAGAAGTTAAAGAATTTGTGAAATGGACATATTTGAAATGAGTAAGACACAGTTCTATCCCCTGAGGAATTCTCAATGTATTGGCTCACATGTGATCAATCTTATCTTGTTTAGTGTACTCTTATGACTGTAATATCAAGCATCAGTCTGCCCAAGGATAGAACCTAGCCCTGTAGTTTTCTCTGCTTAACTTGTGAAAATTACTTAATTTTTATTTTATTTTTTGCTTTCAGTTTTCTCATATTTAGAATTGCAAAGATGATCATTGAGAGCCTGGGAGAACAACAGCAACAACAAAAACTATGTGGTATGGTGAAAAAAGAATGAAAACAAAACTCTAAAAACACAATTTCAACATGAAAGGTCTAAAAAATGAATGCATTAAATAGTAATATCTAAACATAAACATAGAACACAGATAAACATCTTTGAAAGTTCTCAATTTGAAAGAAAAATAATACACCTACAAAGAAATGAAAATAAAACGGGCATGGGGAACCTCATCAGCAACTTGGCAATATGGTAGGTTAAGGCACTGAGGGAAAATTATTTTCAAGTTAAAATTCTAAACCTAGACAAAATGTTAGTCAAATGTGAAAATAAAGCATTCTTAGATATGCAATGGCTCTCACATATCCTTTTGTAAAGAGTATGTTAAGGATATTCTCTAGAAAAGTAAGGGAAGAAATCAAGAAATAAGAATCAATGGGGAAAAAGTGATATAGCAAAAAACAAACAATAAAAATTAATTAATCAAAAATGACTATGGGAGGTGAGAGGACAGGGTGGGAAAAGTTTAGAAAAAGGAGAAATAGAATGCAAGGGCAGATATACATCTATATTACTAAATCTATATAATATACTAGAGGCCCGGTGCACAAAAATTTGTGCACTTGGGGAGGTCCCTCAGCCTGGCCTGTGCCCTCTCGCAGTCTGGGACCCCTCAGGAGATGTCCACCTGCTGGCTTAGGCCCGCTCCCCGGAAGAACGGGCCTAAGTTGGCAGTCAGACATCCCTCTGGCAGCCTGGGAGCCCTCGGGGGATGTCCACTTGCCAGTGGGGAGCAGGCCTAAGCTGCAGTCAGACATCCTTAGTGCTGCTGAGGAGGCAGGAGAGGCTCCCGCCACCAACTCTGTGCTGGCAGCCATCAGCCTGGCTTGTGGCTGAGCAGAGCTCCCCCTATGGGAGCGCACTGACCACCAGTGGGGAGCTCCTGCATTGAGAGTCTGTCCCCTGGTGGTCAGTGTGTGTCATAGTGACCAGTCATTCCCAGTCATTTTGCTGTTAGGGTCAATTTGCATATTACCCTTTTAGTATATAGGATACTAAGATTTATGATGAAAACCATATAATTAGATCAAGGAAAACAATGTTTAATAAAATGTAATATTCATTTTTGTATAAAATTGTTTATTAAGCTAGGGAAATAATAAAAATTCTTTAATCTCATGTTTGGCATCTCCCAACAACTGTAGTATGCATGCTTTGTAATAATGAGTAAAGGGTAGAAACATTTCCTTTAAAATCATGACAAAGGCCATAGAGCCCATAGTTGCCTCTGTTTTTTTCTGGGCATATCCATTTAAGAACAAAAGAAAAAATAAATATAAGTACATATTAGAAAGAAAGAAAACAACTTTTATTATTCATTGGTGATCTGTCTATTAAAAAACTTATTAACTAATGTCACACTAATACATTTAATTAAAGAAATATATAGAAAGATTGTCAAAATTAATAAGAACAGCATAGCAGCCAAGGCCATACAGCAGAAAACACAGGGGATGCAAGGAAAAGGAGACAGAAACACATAGAAATTAGAAAATCTTAATTCTCTTATCTTAGTACAGGTCAGATCAAGTAGATAAGTTAGGGTGTAGAAGATTTATGTCATGTAGTTAATAAGGTTCTTTATCAAATTAAAATATTATTAATAATATTAAATTATTGTTATATTGAATTCTGTACTCTGAAATAGAGAATACACATTGAAGTTGCCATGGAACCCACATAAAATTTACGATACAATATGCCATGTGAAAAATCCTAATATACTTTAAAAAATATGGAAAACAACTGTGATTGCTGCTATAATAAAACACCACCGAATGGGTGGCTTAAACAACAAATATTCATTTCTCACAGTTCTGGAAGGTAGGGAGTCCAAGCTCAAGGTGCCAGCCAATTTGGTTCCTGTTGAAAGCCCTTTTTTTGGCTTGCAGATTGCTGCTTTATTTTTTTTTCTTCATATAAGGGACATAGAAATAGAAAGATCTTTGGTTTTGCTTAATAAGGCCACTAATCCCATGATAAGGGCACACTTTCATGACCTCATCTAAACTTAAATAAATCCTAAAGTTGCCACCTCCCTACACCATCACATTTGGAGTTAGGGGCTTCAATATATGAATTTTGGATACAAACATTCAGTACATAATAGTAAAATTATCTAACTTCAGTGTAATAAAATTAAAAATTAATAGCAAAATATTTAAAAATAAATCTACTTGTAGAAAAATTAAAATATTTTTATTTAAACAACTTTTGATTGAAAGGAAATTCAAGATGGATATGCAGACTATTGAGAGAATATTAATAATGACAGATGAACTTATAAGAACCTATGACAAAAATAAAAAAGAACCTATGACAGTGAACTGCCATATGACACAGTGATTCCACTTCTGTGTATATATCTGAATAAACCCAAAACACTAATCCAAAAGAATATATGCACCCTAATGTTCATTGCAGCATTATTTATAATAGCCAAGATATGGAAGCAATCATGTGTCCATCAATAAAAAAGCAGCACTACATATATGCAATGGAATATTACTCAGCCATAAAAATGAATAAATTCTTACCATTTTCTACAGCATGGATGGAGCTAGATGGTATTATGTTAAGTGAAATAAGCCAGACAGAGAAAGACAAATACCATATGATATCACTTATATGTGGAATCTGAAGAACAAAATAAACAAACAAATTAGAAACAGACTTATAGATAAAGGAAACAAACAGATGGAAGCCAGAGGGAAAGGGTGTTGGAGTCAGGGGGGAAAAAAAGATGGGATTAAGAAGTAAATTGATAGTTACAAAATAGGCATGGAGATATGAGGTGAAGCATAGGGAATATAGTCAACAATATTGTAATAACTATTTATGGTGCCAGGTTAAACAAACAAATTAGAAACAGACTTATAGATAAAGGAAACAAACAGATGGAAGCCAGAGGGAAAGGGTGTTGGAGTCAGGGGGAAAAAAAAGATGGGATTAAGAAGTAAATTGATAGTTACAAAATAGGCATGGAGATATGAGGTGAAGCATAGGGAATATAGTCAACAATATTGTAATAATTATTTATGGTGCCAGGCGGGCACTTACATTATCAAAAGGAGTGTTTTATTACCTATATGAATGTCTGTCCTCTGAAATAATATAAAAAAGTGTTGAATGCAAAATGTAATAAAAAAATAAAATTAAAAAGAAAGACAAAACAAAAAGAACCTATGACATACAGCCAAAGACCACATTCAAAGGAAAATGTATAGCACTAAATACATCAATTAAAAATAAATTAATCAGCTTCTGAATAAAAAATTAAAAAAGAAAATACATTCAAATGAAAGAATAAAAGAAGACAGAAGGAATGAATAGGTAAATATAGATGAAAATAAATTACAAAACAGAAAATTAGTTGAATAATAAAAATGTTTATAACTTTTTGAAAAAACAAACATCATCAGCTGACTTAGCTAAGTAATAAACAGATGGAAATGGATTGTACTGTAGGGATAAGGGGTTGTAAAATTGCCATTAACTACATGAATATATGCACCCATATGAATCTTTGTGTAGAAATACCATCAAATCTAAAGACATTTAAGAAACAATCCTGAACCACCTTTTTCTAAACCTTTTACAGTTATGTAAAAATCTTATTAAAATGGACATAATCTCAGAAGTTGTAAACAGAACAATTTCCATGGAACATTTCTGTAGGAAACCTTATCTAGAAGCTAGGTTTTCAAACATCCCAGGCCAGCATGGTTTCATTTTGAGTTCCACCAACACTTTTAAGAGCAGATGATGCCAGTGCCATTTAACCTGGTCCAGAAAATAGGAAAAGAAGTAAAACTTCCAAACTATCCTATCTAATAAAGAGGGAATATGCTAATTGACCCTCACGCCATCGGAAAGATGGTGGCGCCCACAGCCAATAAGGAGGGAATATGCTAATTGACTACCACACCCTCAAAAATGGCGGCGCCCACAGCCAATAAGAAGGGAATATGCTAATTGACTGCCATGTCCTAAAAGATGGCGGTACCCACAGCCACAAGATGGTGGCACCCAGTCACCTCAGTGCTCCAGCAACACAGGACTGGCCCGAGGCACAGACAAGCCTCGGATGGTGGCTGCCCCGCTGCCCAGGACCACCCAAGGCTCAGGTAACCAGAGCCAGCCAAGGCTTGCACTGCCGGCAGTGGCAGCAGCAGAGGTGTGATGGGGCATCGCCTTCCCCTGATCACTGGGTTGCCTCCTGCCCCTGAGGGCTCCTGGACTGTGAGAGGGGGCAGGCTGGGCTGAAGGACCCCAGCTCCAGTGCATGAATTTTCATGCACCAGGCCTCTAGTTTTATTATATTAATAGATCTTAGAAAAAGTATGAATATCTCTGTATATGAAAAATAATTTGAAACACAATTTTTTGTTTCAAAACAACCACTTCTTATCATCTTAAATTTTATGTCCATCTCATTGTTAAAAGACAGCTTTATACTTGATAGAAAACATGAGACATATACACAATAAAGTCTGAAACAAAACAAACTACCACCGATACTCAGCTGTGTTCTGGAAGTACTAGCCTTTAGGGTACTTGAAATTACCCTGAGAATAAAGCTAAATGAATAGAGTTAATAAATTAGGATACAAAATTTAGTAAATTAAATCACTAGGTCATTTAAATAATTGGCATTCAATTAAATGCTATAATGAGAAATAGACCCCATTTGTAATTGCAGTAAAGACCATAAAATTCTTAAGAATAAATTGGAAATGTATGGCAGACCTTTACTAGGAGCACAAAAGAGACTTGAATAAATGAAAAGGCAAACTATGCTCTAGTCTTGGCAGATGCAATATAGTAAAGCTTATATCAGGTCTTCATAAGTGTATTTATGAAATGTATTCCAGTAAAATACTACTAGCATATTTTAAGCTAGCAAATTAATTAATAGTTTAAGAATTTTATGGAATCACTGAAGAAGAAGAGAAATAGTGGTGAGTAGAAGCCAGCCTTATCAAATATTAAAAAATAATACAAAGCATTAATAATTAAAATAGTGTGGTGATGATGCTTGGATTAGAGCTATCAATGAACTAGCAAGTCCAGAAATATTCCCAGATGTATCCAGGTCAATTTTACATAAAATATAGAGAGCATTTCAAATCAATGTAGAAAAGATGAACTAATAAAAAGTGAGTAATGACCAGATTAATAACTCATACCTGGATGAATTCCCAATGAATCAAATGTTTTAAAAAAATTAAAGCAATAAAATTACTAGAAGAAAACAAGGAATAATTTGTTATAAACATGGCTTATAAAGGACCTTTATACTATGACTTAGAGTCCACAAGCCATAAATGAAAACACTGATAAGTTTGAATACTTAAATATTAAAATAAAAACAATTATTTCTTCTTGTTGTCTAATTGCTATGGCTAGCACTTTCAGAACTATGTCGAACAGGAGGGGTGAAAGTGGGCACCCCTGTTCTTAGGTGAAATGGTTTTAGTTTTTGCCCATTGAGTATGATTTTGGCTGTAGGTTTGTCATATACATAGTTGAGGTATGATCCTTCTACTCCCACCTTGCTGAGAGTTTTTATCAAAAATGGGTGTTGGATTTTGTCAAATGCTTTTTCTGCATCAATTGATATGACCATGTGGTTTTTTTCTTTCAATTTGTTTATGTGATGTATCATGTTTATTGACTTGCGGATATTGTACCATCCTTGCATCCCTGGGATATATCCTACTTGGTCATGGTGTATGATCTTTCTGATGTAATGCTGGATCTGATTTTCTAGAATTTTGTTGAGGATTTTGGCATCTATGTTCATGAGGTATATTGGCCTATAATTCTCTTTCATTGTGTTGTCTTTATCTGGTTTTGGTATTAGGTTAATGCTGGCTTCTTAGAATGAGCTTGGAAGTGTTCCTTCCTCTTGAATTTTTTGGAATAGTCTGAGGAGGATAGGTTTTTGTTCTACCTTGAATGTTCGGTAAAAATTCCCTGTGAACCCGTCTGGCCCAGGGCTTGTGTTTGCTGGAAGCTTTTTGATGACTGCTTCAATTTCCTCCTTAGTTATTGGCCTATTGAGATTTTTAGATTCTTCCTGATTGAGTTTTGAGTGTTGTTATTTTGCCTCTTTCATTTCTGATTTTGTTTATTTGGGTCGTCTCTCTTTGCTTCTTGGTGAGCCTGGCTAGAGGTTCATCAATCTTGTTTATCCTTTCAAAGAACCAGCT
>NW_005361913.1:2211707-2217667 GCF_000412655.1 Myotis brandtii | reverse complement strand
AAAAAAATTAAGATACCTAGGAATATACTTAACTAAGGAGGTAAAAGATCTGTACTCAGAAAACTACAGGACAATAAAAAAAGAGATAGAGGAAGACATACACAGATGGAAGAACATACTGTGTTCATGGATTGGTATAATCAACATCATTACAATGTCCATACTACCCAAAGTAATCTATAGATTCAATGCACTCCCCATTAAAATACCAATGGCATATTTCACAGACCTAGAACGAACTCTCCAAAACTTCATCTGGAATAAAAAAAGACCCTGAATAACTGCAGCAATCCTGAGAAAGAAGAACAAAGTAGGTGGGATCTCAATACCAGATTTCATGTTGTATGACAAAGCCAGTGTTCTCAAAACTGCCTGGTACTGGCACAAGAACAGACATATAGATCAATGGAATAAAATAGAGAACCCAGAAATTGACCCAAACCAATATGCTCAATTAATATTTGACAAAGGAGGCATGAACATACAATGGAGTCAAGACAGTCTCTTCAATAAATGGTGTTGGGAAAATTGGACAGATAATGCAAAAAAATGAAACTACACCATACACAAAAAATAAACTCAAAATTGATAAAGGACTTAAACATAAGAAGGGAAGCCATAAACATATTAGAGGAATCCACATGCAGCAAAATCTCAGACATATTAGTATGTCAAAGCAATATCTTCACCAATACAGCTCCTAGGGAATAGAAAATAAAGAGAAAATAGACAAATGGAACTACATCAAAATAAAAAGCTTCTGCACAGCAAAAGAAACCATCAACAAAACAAGAAAACCCACTGCATGGGAGAACATATTTGCCAAAAATATCTCTGACAAGGGTTTAATCTCCAACATTTAAAGGGAACTCATGCAACTTAACAAAAGGAAGACAAACAAACCAATAAAAAAATGGGCAATGGGCCTAAATTGATACTTTTTAAAAGAGGACATAAGGAAGGCCAAGAGACATATGAAAACATGCTCAAAGTCACTAATCACCTGAGAGATGCAAATCAAAATGACAATGAGGTACCATCTCACACCTGTCAGAATGGCTATCATCAGCAAATCAACAAATGACTAGTTCTCGCAAGGATGTGGAGAAAAAGGAACACTCGTGCACTGCTGGTGGGAATGCTGACTGGTGCAGCTACTGTGGAGAACAGTATGGAGTTTCCTCATAAAACTAAAAATGGAACTCCCATTTGACCCAGTGATCCCACTTCTAGGAATATATCCCAAGAAACTAGAAACACCAATTATAAAGGATATATATACCCCTATGTTCCTAGGAGCACAATTTACCAAAGCTAAGATTTGGAAACTGTCTAAGTGCCTATCAGCAAATGAGTGAATTAAAAATAGTGATACATCTACACAATGGAATACTACACTGTGGTAAAAAAGAAGGAATTCTTACCATTTGCAACAGCATGGATGGAACTGGAGAGCATTATGCTAAGCGAAATAAGCCAGTTGGAGAAAGATAATCCCATGATCTGATCTCACTCATTTGTGGAATATAATGAACAACATAAACTGATGAACAGAAACAGATCTAGAGACAGAGAAGCATTGATCAGACCATCAAACCTCAGAAGGAAGGTAGAGGAGGGTGGGGGTAAGGGGAAGAGATCAACCAAAGGACTTGTATGCATGCATATAAGCCTAACCAATGGACACAGACACCAGAGGGGTGAGGGTGTGAGTGGGGGTGTGGAGCAATGGGGTGATAAGGACACATATGTAATACCTTAATCAATAAAGAAAAATAAAAGAAAAACAATTAGATGATAATCAACAAAATGTCCAACCTATCAGTGTAGTAAAGAAATAAGAACAAAGATAATCAAGTAAAAGGTTTTGCAGCCCACATAACAGACACAATGCAATGTCTTCCTAATGTATCAAAACTCTTAGAAATTGAAAATAAATAGTCCAATAGAATACTGGGTAACATATGTATTACCCAGTATTCTATTGGACTATAATATTACTCAGTATTCTATTAGACTATTCATAAATATGGATTTTTTAAAAATGCTAAATGTTTAACCTTACTTTTAAAAAAAGGAAATGTGGATTAGAGAGACCATTTTTTACATATACAATTAGCTAACGAGCAGAAGTTAAATAACATATTCTGTTGACATGGTCACAGAATTAGCGACTGCCATATGTTTCTGGTAGGAATACAATTTCTTACAAAGCTGAAGAAGGGTAATTTGTCTATTTCTATCAACATTAAAATATTGATTGAAATTACATATACAGGTGAAATTACATATACAAAGTAATTTTATAGCACTCTTTCTAATAGCAAAAAATAAAAATGGAAACAACTTAGTATTCATTTGCAATGGACAAGTTCAATTATGGTGCAGTCCATGGTGTAGTCCATGTAATAGAATAGAGTTGAAAATAAAAATGAGAAATCTCTTCTACGGACTGCCATGGAATTATCTTCTGGGAATATTGTTAAGTGAAGAAGATACAAAGAATAGAACAGTGTATATAGTATGGTATCTTCTGCTGGGTGACAGGTAAGGGGAAAACAGTTTAGAATCTATTTAAATTTGCTTAAAAGTTGAGAAGAAATAAATGTCAAAAGGACATTTAGGAAACAGTTACAATGACTATTTGAGACCAGGGATAGCAAGGTAGGATCTTCTAGAATGCTAAATAGGAGTGAGAAGATGATAGTGTGTAAATCATGTAAATCTAGTAATTATTCAAAAAAGTTAAAAGAAACCAAGTGTAGCAATATACCTGTGATAAACGTTAGAAGTGCCAGGGAAATGATGATGAGAGGATATTCCATGATGTCCAGCTGGTAGAATTAATAATTTCCTAATGGGTTTCCTTTCTCAGGTTTCTTCCACCTCCAATTTGAGCACACTGTCATAGGACACTGTAAAAAAGATTGGTGAAGTAACAAGGCCTAAATATTTTCCTGAGGCATACAGTGACTTACTGAGGCACTTTCTGAAGTCTCTTCCAGGACACATGATTTTCCTGTATTGATTTCTACACCAATGACTAGCAATAACTCATTAATTTGAACTCTACTATTTTGAAATGTGTTAAAATTCAGGTAGAGGTAGAGCTAAAGTTCCCTTTATATTTCTTATATATAATTTTTACCAAGCAAATTAGCAGCATCATTAAGACTGCCTGGGTAATTTTTAGGCTATTTAAGAGAACAAATTGTTTTCAAGCATTGGTAGGCAATGTAGAAGAATCTATTTACATTTAAATTATTTGCTAATTACAAACCACTATTAGCTGTTAACTAAGAAAAGTCACTAAAGACAGCTACTAGGCAACACTTTGTTAGTTTTGTTCTAATTATGGGGACTAGAGAAGAATAAAACTGAGAATAAAAATAGTTCACAATCTATGTATCTTTCATTAATTCAATTCATCTCCTCTCGTTTCCACCAGGCCAAGTGCTTGTGGTTTTATAGGACTTGCAAAATATCTCAGTTTCAATTAATACATATAGGAGGAAGGCTGATAAATTGAATTCAAGAAATCAGGTCCCTCAAGGTTACTACCCAACTAGACTCTTGCCTTGAATTTTTTAAAGCCTATAATCAAGGAGGTAAAACAACACAATCCCAGAAAAGACAGCTGCAGGGGAAGCAGGGATAAGCATTTGTTTTCACTTTGAAAACATGAGCTCACTGCCAACAGGTTTGGGGCTCCTTTACAAGTATTTCCAGAATTACACAAAGATTTCAGAAAAGAAGAGAAACAATGGCCAAAATTACCTTTGATTTAGCATGTAGTTGTTCTAATCTGAATACATTCAAAATAGATGTCCCATTATCTACCATAGAGGTCAACTTATTAAAGAAGAAAAAGAGATAGTCCTGTAATTCTGAATAAGAGCAATATTAGCCCAACTGATTTCAGTGGAGTAAGTACAGCAGTATCTCAGGTTCCATATCATGGAAAAAACATGGGACTGAAATAAAGTTCTGGTTTTGACACACTTAGTCCTCCTTCGGTATGAATCATGCTTACTTTATAGAATTGGTCAAAAATTATGGGGGGTAATTATTTAAGTGATTTTCAAACTGTGCAGTACTTTCTCAAAGTAGGTGATATCACTACTAGCTGCCAGTGGACACAAATAAACATACAGACCAAGAATGACAAGGTAATTGATAGGACTTGGAAATTATATTCTCAAGTGGTTGTATAAAGTATAAAGACATGTTGAGATATATCTTAAAAATAGAAGGCAATATCTGCTCCATAAACACATTACATGATAATTGTGTGCATGCCACGTCAAAAGCAGCATTTGTGCTAATGCATTTAGAAAAACTTCGGTGAAGTAAAAGAGGGGGATTAATGAAGGTAGACCACACAGAAGTAAGTCATTTCCAATGTTTAGTTTCTGTGTAGAGTGGTGAGTTCCAGTTCTTTAGCATATTATTATAACAAACAATTAAACAAACAAATAGCAACAAATATGGCCCAACAAAAATCTGTCATAATTGAAGAATTAGGACTTATCTAATTTTGTACACTTGACATGCCGTTAAAATATGTTAGCAAATTATTTAAGGAGGGCATTTTTATTCTTATCAACTAACTTTCAGCTAATCTCAGTAAAGTCATTAGTGTCTGTCAACTGTCAATGAAGAGTTTGAATTTCTTGGGCTTTTAGATTTCTCTGCTAGAGATCCCATTTTTCTCTGTCCCCCTAATAGACTAGCAATTGTAACAAGCTATCAAATTCAAGTCCTTCACAGTGGTTCTCTGAGAATATTCTAACTGTTCTGTGTCTGAAGGCATTTGTGTCTATTCAGTTCTTTAGTCTGAAAACAAAACCCTGCAAATTCAGTCAATTTGGCCAAGGAAAACTCTTTAATAAAGAAATGAGTTAAATCAGTTGTTTTAAGTAATTTAGCAAAATAACCACTTGAATGACCAAATTTAAAAAAAAAAATTTTTTTTCATTGGATTCTGTTGACAACATGGGTGTTATGCTATTTATTTAGCCTATTGGTGATTATCTACCAAATACTAACACCATGCTTGCATTTTCTTTATTATAAACATTGTTGTTTTGTACTAAATAGCAGGAGAGAATGAGTACTCTTTACTACCTAACAGAGTTCTCATACTTCTCTCAACAGATCCTCATTGGCTTTTGGCTGCCACAGATCACTTGGCATCTACACTAATAAAAGAGAAACATGGTAATTGGCGTACGACCGCTACCCTTTTCATTGGCTAATCAGTGAGTATATGCAAATTAACTGTCAGCCAAGATGGCGGCCGGCAGCCAGGCACTGAAGCGAGCACGAGGCTTGCTTGCTGCAGACTCCAACGTTCCCCGCCTCACTTGCCAGCCTCTCATCTGCAAGTCTAAGCAACTATATACTATGTTGCAAATAAGAAGGTAAACAAAACCCCAGAAAACAGCCGGACTGAAACCCAGCCGGACCGAAACATTGTATCCATGTTTTCAGCAGCGAGGCCTCAGAGCTAAAGCTGGCCCAGAAAAAAAAAAAAAAATGAAAACAAGGAGCGGTTGGAAGCTTTAGTCACTCGCCAGCCGGAAAACAGCCCTCAGCCCCTCACCCAGACTGACCAGGCACCCCAGTGGGGACCCCCACCCTGATCCAGGACACCCTTCAGGGCAAACCAGCCAGCCCCTACCCATGCACCAGGCCTCTATCCTATATAGTAAAAGGGTAATAGGCCTCCCAGCACCGGGATCAGCGGAGCAGCGAGGCTCCCGGCACCGAGATCAGCGTGACAGGGGGCAGCGCCCAAACCCCCTGATCGCCCTGTGGCTCTGTGAGTGACAGGGGGCGGGGCCACAACCTCCCTATCCGCCCTACTCTGTTCGTGACAGGGGAAGGCACCCCAACCCCCTGATCAGCCCTCCTCTGTGCCTGATAGGGGGGAGCTCCCCAATCTCCTAACTGCCCTG
>NW_005361913.1:2208495-2211147 GCF_000412655.1 Myotis brandtii | reverse complement strand
GGGGGACCCCCCTCCCCCCGCCCCCCGAGGGCACAAATTTTTGTGCACCGGGCCTCTAGTCTATATAATAAAAGCCCAGCGAACATTACAGCGGAATGACCAGAATGACTGGTTACTATGATGTGCACTGACCACCAGGGGGCAGACGCTCAATATAGGAGCTGCCCCCTGGTGGTCAGTGCACTCCCACCGCGGGAGCGCCACTCATCCAGAAGCTGGGGTCATGGCTGAGGAGTGCAGAGGTGGTGGCAGGATCCTCTCCCGCCTCTGAGACAGTGCTAAGGAGCAGCTATCCAAGCAGTAAGGAGTGAGCAGACGGGTGGTTAGGAACAAGTAAGCGGGCACTTAGGAGCAAGGGGTCTCCAATTACTAGAGGGAAATCTGACTGTTGGTTTAGGCCCAATCATGCCTAAACCAGCAGTTGGACATCCCATGAGAGGCCCTGGCCTGCGAGAGGGCGCAGGCCAGGCTGAGGACACCCCCACCCCTGCACAAATTTTGTGCATGGGGCCTCTAGTTAAAAAAATATGACCCTCAAAATAATTGGGGGTCTGACTCAATTCAAGAGGCAAAAAATTTATTTTTTGAGTCATTTATGCCAAGTACTCATGCAAATTCTAAAGCATTTCTTAATATTAACTTTTATAATTTTTTTACAATATATATAATGCTAATCTCCTTCTAACAAATGACTGGATGACAACAGACACTTTTTAGAACACTGCCCTATTGAAATACCCCTCTGGTTGTCTGTAGTATCACCACATAGAAGAGGGAGACACACTGTGTGACTCTGCCTACATCTGAGCCAAGAATAAAAATTGGTTCTAGAATATTCAGCCGAGCCATCAAGCCCAGTACCTGGCTGGATTGAGACTTCAAAATGCCTTGTCAAAGGTTTTCTGAAGGAAAAAAAGAAAGATGCTATTGTCTGTAGTATCACCACATAGAAGAGGGAGACACACTGTGTGACTCTGCCTACATCTGAGCCAAGAATAAAAATTGGTTCTAGAATATTCAGCCGAGCCATCAAGCCCAGTACCTGGCTGGATTGAGACTTCAAAATGCCTTGTCAAAGGTTTTCTGAAGGAAAAAAAAGAAAGATGCTATGGCATTTCCTTCTTGGAGCTTTGTAATGCATGAATTCATGAAAGGCTCCGAGAAATCCTCCATATAGTAAGCTGCTACATTTTATTTAACCCTCAATTTTTCTAAATGTATTTGAAATGAATTCCTAATTTTGAGAAACCAAAATTATCAGCTTCCCCTGAAATTACCTTTTGTTGGTATGCATTTTAGGAAATACTGGTTTACACAAAGATAATTTATATTCCTTAGTTATGACAATGAGAAAATATGAGAGGAAGCACTCATTATGGGCAAATGGACCTTAAATAGCAGCATGTAGACAGCCTTCAGATGCTGTTGGTGAGAGAGCCAATTAGTAAACCAGAACCATCATTTTTGCTGAAAAATAATTGCTTTAATGCTTGGAAATCAGCCTATGTGTAAACGTATATGATAATTTTAAGAAATTACCAGAAATGTGAGATTCTATAAATAGAGAAGGCTTTTGTAAAACGTGCAATGCTATTCTTTATTCCTCTGGAAAGTTTATTTTAGAATATCTTTGGAGAATTGATTCCAAGAGAAATAGTCTTTCCTAAATCTTCTTCATTTGTGCCAGGCATAAGTAGTGACATTTCTACTTTGTGCCCCCTCACCACCAGGTGCTGAAAGGTTAAAAGAACCCACTTTTCTTGTCTCACTGGTATCTCCTGTCAGGAAGCAGCAGCCCATAGTAATGGGGTGTCATGTCCCCGAAGGAATGCTGGGGACACCAAGGAGAATGCAAAGCACTTCGTTTTACCCTCTTTCTGTAGATCTTGCATATTTATGTACATCACTGAATAGAATGCAAGCAAAGGGTAGATGGTTAGCATTTTTTTGGAGTAGTTGCTTCTTTCTGAAGCAGAGATTTAATGTAAAGGCTTTTCTTGGAATTTAGGGGGAAAAAATGAAACTGATGGGAAAAATGTAGTTTGTTGAGTAAATGCTATAAATATTTAACATTATAGATGTGTATTTATTTGACAAAACAATATGCCAAATAAAAATTGCTTACTTACTCTTTCAACAAAGATTTATTTTCCTGAAAGAATTATGAGAGGAAAGAGAAAGAATAATGAATCTTCTTTCCTCTTTTTATTAATTTACAGTAATCACTTTCCCTGAGGAAAGCATTCAAATTCTGACTCAGAGAAAGAACAACTGAGAAGATTATCCTCCAGGAAGCAAAGCTTTGATGATATTAAACAAAGGACCTGTGTCTGCCACAGAATCAAAAATGATCTCAATGTGTATTGCAAGGAATAACTTCTCCATAAACTTCCTGACGTTGAAAGTTTCTCAATCCTGAATCAAATTATGTCTATATATCTATAACTGTGTACATGTAATATATACAAATTTTAGATATACATATGTAAATTTTTCACATATATGCATATTACATAAATTATATATATAATCTAATAAAAAAGAAACATGCAAATTGACCATACCTCCGCTACAATCAAAACCCATGCCTACAAAGCCACGCTCACAAGCCAATCAGGACCGAGTATGCAAATAAACCCAACCAAGATGGCT
>NW_005361913.1:2187825-2207238 GCF_000412655.1 Myotis brandtii | reverse complement strand
GGTGAATTAATTAAATGTTTGAGCAAATAACAGGCTAAATGCTATGTTGTTAATTTTGTATGTTCCGTGAATGATGTCATAAATATCCAAATGGCCCTTGGCAGAAAGAAGGTTCCCCACCCTTGGGTTAGAACATCGGTCATTGGACTGAGGGTCAAGGGTTTGATTCTGGTCAAGGGCACATACCTGGGTTGCAGGCTCCATTCCTAGCCTTGTGGGAGGCAACCAATTGATGTGTCTCTCTCACATCGATGTTTCTCTATTTCTGTCTTTCCCCCTCTCTTCGGCTCTCTAAAAATCAATGGAAAAAATATCCTCTGATGTGGATTAACAATAACAACAAAAATAATAATAATCGCTATAACTAACATTAAAATGACAATGCAGGCAACACTGACAGATGGTAAATCTACCCGGGATGAAAATCAGGTAATAATATATAATCAGACTTACAAATGAATGCACAGACTTCCCCTCAACTCCTGTGGCCCTGATAGTTCTGCTATAGCTCTCTCCAAAGCACTCATTCAACATATAATAGCCCAATTTTCTCTTTTTTTTTAAGGCTCTTTCACTTGCATACCTGTTTGAATGTATCCTTTGAAAATTACAAAGGACAGCTTTGTTCCCTGAAACATGTTGATTTTATGAGATAAGAAGAATACTTGGCTAAACTGCATTAGTATTTAAATGGTCAACAGAGCATTGCCATTAAGAAATCTGCGCTATGTTCTGACATATACAGTTCAAAGGTGACGGCAAATAACTTGGGTCCTTAAGATTCTGGGCATTCTTTTAAAAGTGATGATGCCTCTAGTGATATAATTGGAAAGCCCAAAGTTGAGGCTAGTGTGGGGCTGAGCAAGTGGTCTAGGAATACAAGGTCACACTCTATCCTTTCTGAGATAGCTGGGCTATCATAGATGGAAGGAAAACTCATGATCCTCCACATATTCTCCATCCAAACAATATCTGTAAATGGTCTTCCCAAAACATAGACTGGAAATGGCAGTCATTGCTAAATGCCCTTCTAGCTATGAATTTACTGTTCTGCTGTTACCATAACACAAATTTTCTGGTCCAAACATGTACCTCTTCTTATTAAGTAGGTATCTATTGCTTAGTGGTTAAGAACCCACCCTCAGGAATACTTGAATTTGAGGCCTGACTTCTTTACATAATTTGTGTGTGAGCTTTGGAAAGTTATTTTTCCTTTCTAAACCTATTTCTCTATTTGTAATACATGGACAAAAGCATAACCCACTTTATAATGATTAATGAAAAGACAACTTATTCAAATTACTGAGCACATGCCGTTATATAGAAAAAAATTTAAAAATATATTAGCTGTAATTGTAATCTAAACTGGATTTGGAGAAAGTCTGACAAAATTGTACTGGCAGAATGGACTGGTTCTATGTAGTCAAACTGAGCTGGATTCACTTCTGTACCCACTAACAAGGCTGTGAGATCCTAGATAAAGAAGGAAACAAACAAGGGAAACTTTGAAATGCTCTCTATTCACGGATCATCATAAATACTCCATCTAGGTTTTTAAGAGGGCTGTCACTGATTTATTCATGATTGCTGAATATTAATTTCATATATAAATCAAGTACTAGTCCTATCTAATAATAGACAAACATGGTAATTAACCGTACCTTCACTACGCTTCCCATTGGCTAATCAGGGTGATATGCAAATTAACCACCAACCAAGATGGTGGCCAGCAGCCACGCAGCTGAAGCGAGCAGGAGGCTTGCTTGCTCCAGTGATGGAGGAAGCCAAGGTTCCCCGCCTGCCGCGGCCCAGCTCTAAGCTCCGAAAGCAACAAAGTTTCAATTATAGAAGCTAAACAAACCCCAGATACCTGCTTTCAGCAGGCCGTGGCCTCAGAGCTGGAGCCGGCTCTCAGCTCCAGTGACAGCAACGAAGTTTCAATTATAGAAGGTAAATAAATCCCAGAATAAAAAAAAAAAGAAAAAAAGGAGAGGCTGAGAGCTTCAGTTGCCAGCCAGCTTGAAAACTGCCTTCAGCCCCTCACCCAGGCTGGCCAGGCTCCCCAGTGGTGACCCCAACCCTGAAGGGGGTGGGACTAGCTGCAAATAGCCATCAGCGCCTCACCCAGGCTGTCCAGGCACCCAAGCGGGACCCCCACCCTGATCCAAGACACCGTTCAGAGCAAACCAGCCAGCCCCCACCCGTGCACCAGGCCTCTATCCTATATAATAAAAGGGTAATATGCAAACTGACCCTAACAGCAGAAAGACTGGGAACAACTGGTCACTATGACACACACTGACCACCAAGGGGCAGATGCTCTTTTACAGAGAGGAAGGGAGAGGGATAGAGAGTTAGAAACATCGATGAGAGAGAAACATCGATCAGCTGTCTCCTGCACACCCCCTACTGGGGATGTGCCCGCAACCAAGGTACATGCCCTTGATCGAAACCGATCCTGGGACCTTTCAGTCCGCACGTCGATGCTCTCTCCCTAGGTCTGCTTCCCGCTGGCAAGTGGACATCCCCCGAGGGCTTCCAGGCTGCCAGAGGGATTTCTGATTGTCAGCTTAGGCCCAATCCCATGGGGAGCAGGCCTAAGCCAGCAGGTAGTCATCCCCCGAGGGGTCCCAGACTGCAAGAGGGCACAGGCCATGCTGAGGGACCACCCCCAAGTGCACAAATTTTTGTGCACTGGGCCTCTAGTATAATATAATGTGTACATTATTGGCTTAAAACATCATATACTAGTAAATGCTGTTCTTTTTTTTAATATACTTTATTATTTTTTTGTTTTTGTTTTTTACAGAGAGGAAGAGAGAGGGATAGAGAGTTAGAAACATCGATGAGAGAGAAACATCGATCAGCTGCCTCCTGCACACCCCCTACTGGGGATGTGCCCGCAACCAAGGTACATGCCCTTGACCGGAATCGAACCTGGGACCTTTCAGTCCGCAGGCCGACGCTCTATCCACTGAGCCAAACCGGTTACGACAGTAAATGCTGTTCTTATTCTTAATTATTTCACTGACCTGATATAAATGAAATAAAAATTAGGAATTTAAAGTATTTTCCAGTTTTTAAAGAGTCAGATTTTTACAGCTATGTACTCTTTCTTTTTCCACAACATTTCATTTTCTGATTCTTTTAACTTTAAAAAATAACCTGAAATACCACTAGATAAATACTTGTTTATGCTTTTGAATTGGTTTTTAGATATTTCATGCTATGCAATTTACCTTTTAATTTAATTTTTCAGTTTAAAAAATTTAACACATTTGCAAAGTTTAAAACAAAACTTGTTCTAGACTCTTTTAAAAAGTCAAATTTAGGAGGGAAAAAATCTACAAAAGTCTCAAAGCTCTTAAACAAAATTAAATTTTGGATAGTTAATATAATACTACTGATTAATTACACCATGGAATACTATTTGGTAGTAAAAAAAAAGGACATCTTACCCATTGTGACAGCATGGATGGACCTGGAGAGCATTATGCTACATGAAATAAGCCAGTCAGAGAAAGACAAGTACCATATGATTTCACTCATATGTGCAGTCTCATGAACAAAATGAACTAACAAGCAAAATAGAGACAGATTATAGATAGAGAGCAGGTTGACATCTTCTGGGGGGGGGGTCGGTCAAGATGGGGGTGTGCAGGGATTGACAAAAAATGGGGAAAATCTCATTAACATGAACAACAGAGTAGTGATTGCCAGGGGGAGGGAGTGAGGGGAAGTGGAGGAGAATATAGGGGCCATAAATAGAATGAGACTTGGAGTGATGAACACACAATAACACTGTACAGATGAAGTATAATTTTGTTAACCAGTTTCACCCCAATAAATTCAATAAAAAGATAAAACAAAGAAACAAAAATTAGGAAATGAAAAGACTAAGGTTTATATTTTATCAAATTTCAGTGCAAAGCCATTTGCATTATTCTGAGAAGTAATACGATTTCTTCCATAGTTCTTTGCTGGCACATGGACACAGCACAAAGATAATTATGACACATAAATTCTATGTATTTTTTCCTTATAATTTGGTCCATGAAATGTTTCCATAGTGTGCTCTCTAATGTTGCTCTACTGATAGCTAGAAAGAAACAATCTGTTTTAGGACAATATAAACAAGGAAACAAAAGAAGAATTAAAACCACCTTTAAAGCTCAATACATTTCTCCTAATTTTTAAAATATGTCAACCATAAATTCTGTGGTTTCCTTTTAAATTATCTACATATAATAGAGGCTCATCCTCATGTACATGTGACTGGCTATGAAGGGAAGATTCCAGACTCTGCTCACAGAAAGCCAAAATATTATTTTATGGAACATAATCTAGTTCTAGAAATCAAGTCACACATATGAGTTTTGACTGCTGTGCTATTCCATGACTTCTTAACTGCGCTCTCTCTTTTCCCTTTGGAAGCCTAACAATATTTTACAATGAAAGGAATGGGCTACTCAAAAGGCCCGTCTTCCAGCTTGAACTTCCATCCTGCCCCGTGTGTATGGATTCTGTGCCCCCGGCTCACTACTTACTTTCTGGGATGCTGGAAAGAAAAAATGCCAGGACTCTAGGGAATGTATCAAAGCCACCGAGGTCACTTTATAAACACACTGTGTTATAAAGAGGTTTTAAGAGATCCTAGGAAATGCGAAACCCATTGAGGTTCTGCCCAGGGAAAGACACTCCCACTTTCTAATTCTCTCTTGCTCAATCCATGGAAAAAGATTCAATCAGACAAGTTGCTGAGTTTAAGGTCAAATTGAAATTCTTTTCCCACCTCTTTTCATTTTTTCCAAGCCAAACATTTCACTGGCTCCAAGGCAGAAAGCATAGAAGTTTATCCTTACTTGCCCTAGAAACCCTGTGATTTTCATCTTAAATAACCTCTCTCTGTGCTTAGAGTTTTTAACCCACTACTGAGTGAGGTTTCACAGCATTTGTTCTCCTCTGATTTGTCTCAATTTGTACCATTTTAATTTATAGGTGCACAAGCCAATACATTTAATTTTGTTTTCCTACACATTACTAACCATCATACTCCACCTATAATGTTTCTCTCCAGCTAAAACCTTAATTTTCACTACTTATGTGCTAAAGTTTGCCTTTAAAGGTGGTCTCAATTCTCTTTTCTTTAATTTTTCTTTAACTTTCTGATGAGGCCTTTATTTACACAAATTAACTAATCCTCACTAATGCAAAAGTCACAGTGACTTTCATCTTACAAAAATCCAAGGGTCTGAAATATAAAATATAAAACTTCAGAAGAAACATAGGAGAATTTTTGTGAACTTGAATTAGTTAGACAGAGATTTATTTGATATGATGGGAAAAGCCTAATTCATTTAAAAAAAAGAGAGATACACTGGATTTCATCAAACTTAGGAATTCATCTTACAAAAATCCAAGGGTCTGAAATATAAAATTTCAGAAGAAACATAGGAGAATTTTGTGAACTTGAATTAGTTAGACAGAGATTTCTTTTATATGATGGGAAAAGCCTAATTCATTAAAGAAAAGAGAGAGAGAGATACACTGGATTTCATCAAACCATGAACCTGCTCTTTGAAAACCAGTGTTAAGAGAATAAAAAGACAAGTCAAAGACTGGGAGAAAACATTTGCAAAGCCCATATCCTATAAAAGTCTGGTATGCATAATACATGCAGAACATTCATAACTCAGTAATAAGGAAACAATCAACACAATTAAAAATAGGCAAAATATTTGAAAAAGATTATAATAGGGAATAAAGAAATTTTGATTTATGCATTCAGTGAAATACTACTCAGCGGTAAATGAGAAGGAACTATTGATACACATCACACCATGATGAATCTCAAATGTTTTATGATAAATGAAAGCATCCAGACTGAAAAAGCTACATACTGTATAATTCCATATATATATGACATACTTTCAAAACTAGAGGGGCAGAAAACAGATGTGTGGTTGGATATATACTTTAAAAAAAAAATCTGAATTGTACTGTATGTAAATTATATCTTATTTTTTAAAAAGGAGGGGAAATATCCATGGGCAATTATTCATAACCATCAAAAAATAACTGATATACTTTCAAAACTAGAGGGGCAGAAAACAGATGTGTGGCTGGGTATATACTTAAAAAAAAAGCTGAATTGTACTGTATGTAAATTATACCTTATTTTTTAAAAAGGAGGGGAAATATCCATGGGTAATTATTCATAACCATCAAAAAATAACTGATTATTATTCAAAAAGTAATCCAGTGGTCAATTCTAAGTCCACATCTGACCTCCCAGCAGCATTTGACAAAGGTGATTACTTCCTTTCTTTCATGAATTTAGAAAAAAAATTGGCTCCAAAGATACACTCTCCTTGTTTTACTTTTTCTTTATTGGCTGCTCCTCTGTAATTTCATTTATTGCGTTTAATTTTCTGACCTCATCTGTGACCACAGTCCCCTTCCCTCACTCTACTCTAGTTGGCCTCCATGTTTATCTTCAAACCAGCCAACTGCCTTCTTTCCTCTGGGCCTTTGCACTTGCTGGCCCATTGAATAGAGTTCTCTAGACTCCATTTTCAGATTTCAGTTCAACTCATCTATACAGAAGTACATGTTCCCTGGCCACCCTGGCTCAAATAGCTGCCCGCTCACACCCGAAGTCTCTCTATAGCCCCATGTACTGAGTAATCTATTTCTCATAGCACTTATCAAAGATTATCTTTGTTTATTGTATCTCTCCATGTGCAATGTAAATTTCATGACAGCAGGGGATTTATCTGATTCCTTGCATATATCTGATGCATCAGACAGGACCCAGTACATAGTAGACTCACAGTAAATGTACACACACACACACACATGTATCTTCTTTTCTTTTTTTTTCCACTACTTGCTATTAAATTCTCCCATCCCTTCACTCATCCAAAAGTAAATTAATAATAGATTGAACTATGTGAAATGGTAAAATCAATATTTGATCATCTTCTAACTACAACTTGGTAATTGCATATGGTTCAATTTAGTGCTATTGTATTAAAAATACACAGCATAAAATTACATGACTGTGCACTGACATGCAGATTGTAATAATAAAGGTGTTATCTGGGAGAGGCCAAACATCATGGGCAGCATATTCTTACAGAGAAATAAAACCTGGCACTGCCACTGTGCTGCCTCTACCTTTCCCCGAAGGTAAGGAAGAGCTGGTAGGGAGTGAGGGATACCTGCTTCCTGAGTGATAAGAAGAAATGAAGGGACTCACACCGAAAGCTGGTTAATCCGTTACCCAGCGACCACACCAACAGAGACCAACCCCCATTAGAAGAAAAATCCAGGTTCTCTCTTGAAGTCTTATTTAAGTCATATCTGTGCAATCTGTGAATGAAGCCAAACCGGAGACACATATAAAAATCATAATGCCATTAGCTCACAGGCATTAGTTTTTCTCTGCTAATCCAGGGAAAGGATTTATTTTCTTTTTCTTTTTTTTCACACTATTATTAAATTTAAGGAGTGCCAAAAACTAATGCTTTTTCCCCCCTCTTTGTTACAACTGAAACATATAACCCCGTAGCATTTGCACATTCTACTTAATTGCGAACTGTTATTGACAGCATACATCTTACATTAGCATGCTAGCTTCAATGAGATCTATTTGTACCTCCAACCTTTACTACCACAGATGATGTAATACTGAATAATTTTTATTTCTTAAACATTTTCATCTGCTTCTACTGTTTTAAGTTTTCTTGCTCAAAGTTTCTCCAGCAGTTTTGTAAGCACAACTATTTGTAAGACCTATTGGTGTCTAAAGTCTATCAATGAGAAACTTGATGGAGTTAATATCCATAGTGTTGGTTCACCAATTGAGCATAAGACTAGAGATTTGCTTTCTTAGTCCTTTCTTATTTTCTCCCATTGGTAAATGTCATTTATAAACATATTCATTCTTTGAGTATATGCAAACCTAATGTTTATGCTTTCAAAACATATGGCAAAAACTAAGCTTACCCTCCTGATAACTGAGTTTCTATACACAATCATCACATTCTGCTAGCTCAGCTAGTGATACAAATGGTCCTCCTATTAGCAAAATGTGCAAATGCTCTTGCTTATTAATTAGTGAGACACTGGATGAAAAGAAGATCACCAGGGTCTTAGAAACCCCACCCTACTCCCTGCTAAGTAGGCATGAGCACTTTTTAAAAGTTCCTCAGCAAATTCCAATGTACAGCCAAGGATGAGAACTACTTTATCAACTGGTAATTGTTCTCTATAACAATTTCCCTATTTTAATTGAGTTGTGAGGAATAGGAAATGAGTAGTTATGAAACACATTCTCTTTGTTGGTGATTGCACAGACATGGTCTTATCATCTTTAAAATAACCATTTTGAATAGTTAGCATCACATTCTTTTGTACAAATTATGAAGTGAAGACTGAAAGAGAGAATATCATTTATTAAAGTGGGGACACTGGAACGCAAGCCCAGGTCCACTTCGTGGTTAACAATTAAAATTGGAACCAGACAGACTTGGGTTTGAATACCAGTTCCGCCACTTCCTAAATGTGTCACCTGGAGGCAGCAGTTCAGGTTACTTATCAATAAGACGGAGATCATGTTATTCAAGTCACTAATTGCTATAGGGATTACATATACATGACTTGGCCCAGTGCCAGGTAACTATTGTTTTGCTTGCTATTGTTCTTATATATGATCTATATCCATTTTTTCCCCACTCTTCCAAGCTGCTTCTTCTAAAAAGCTCAAAGTGAGGAAGCCCAGCTCACAACTTCTTGCCAGAACCTTAATGCTGTGATTATTTTTGACTTAGCTTTTATGAGGAAAAGGTGATCCCAATATATACTCTACAGTGAGTCCCAAAATTCTGAAAACATGGGAGAAATAGTATGATTCTGCCTTTTTTAGATTAACAATTAGACCCATTGATTCAAATTTAGAGGAACTTTATCTAAAAAGGTATTCAAATATTAAAGAAAACATATTAAAATATTAACTAAAATAAAATTAACATGCAGTTTTACAATAAATGTATCCCACATATTTGCTATTCTAAAGAATAAAGATAGATAGATAAATAGAAAGTGACATGTATCTATATGGTTATAAATAGTAAGGAAACAAAACTAAAACAAATCATGGGGATTTCCTCTCCCAGACCCGATACTGAACCTACCAAACTACAAAAGCTTTAGAAAGCCAAGAGATACTCTAGAAGGGAAAATAACATTACATCACTGTTGTCCTTTCTGGTTGGCAAACAAAGGCTGGATACAGCAAATTGTCTAAGTCTGAGCCAGATACCTTTGCCTTACTAAATTACGACATTAGGGAATTTCCACTATAGTCCTGGGAGGTGCATTGTAAATAAGTTACTTTCTAACTAGACTAGCCACCTCACTTGACCCACTCTTACTGCTAACCATGTAATTCTTCTAGAAAAAAAAAGAGAAGAAAAGAAAGAAATGAGAGTGGTTAATAATCTTATTTGACCTGGATCTACCCTTCTACTGTGCAATGTGAGGAGATAACGTGAGCAGAGTTTCCTTAAAACTATTACCAGTTAGTTCTGGATTGTAGACTTATGCTCTAAAAGTTCCATAATTAAGACAATATATTTATGGAAAGAGGTATGACTAATTATTACCATAGTGGTTTTAGACTTGACACTGACAATTAATTCCATCAAGTCCTTTAGGCTTCAGCTGCCTCATGGGTAAAATGTTTTACACCTCAGTCTCTCTATGTGATTTGACTTTGGAAGAATGAGGATAAAAACAGATGTCACAGGGCTTTATTGCTATTGTTTTGTGGTTGCTATTTGCTTGTTTGTCTTCAAAGCTTTAGGTTTGTATCTGTGTTAAAGCAGGAATGTCTTAAACAAGCTAGTCAGAGACTCCAAGTAGTTGCAAATTCACTGTAATATTATAGTCTAAGCACATCTTAAAAGCAGTGATACCACCCACACAGAATTTTCAGCAAGTTTCAATTCTGACTCATGTCACCTGAACTTATTCACCTTTCTGATTCTTACATTTTTATTATTTTATTCTAGTATGTTAAATATAAGAAAACTGTGTTTTAACATTTACCCTTATATTATTAAATACTATTTTTTATTTACTCTAGATTAAAATACCAACCAAGAGCAATAGAAAAAAAACATTATTGAATAGGAGTTTACAGAACTAATGAAAATTTCCTATTTGAACCATTCTATCATATTTTCAGAACACAATCAATTTTTACTAAACTATTAGAAAATTTCTATTTGGAGAAAATTATATCACTGATGACAATGAAAAAAAATAAGAGCAGAGATATAAAAGATGTTTGAAAAGGTTTTGGAGTATAAGCTGTTAGTACAGTGGTTCTCAACCTTGGCTCTTAAAAGCAGTGATACCACCCACACAGAATTTTCAGCAAGTTTCAATTCTGACTCATGTCACCTGAACTTATTCACCTTTCTGATTCTTACATTTTTATTATTTTATTCTAGTATGTTAAATATAAGAAAACTGTGTTTTAACATTTACCCTTATATTATTAAATACTATATTTTATTTGCTCTAGATTAAAATACCAACCAAGAGCAATCGAAAAAACAGTATTGAATAGGAGTTTACAGGACTAATGAAAATTTCCTATTTGAACAATTCTATCATATTTTCAGAACACAACCAATTTTTATTAAACTATTAGAAAATTTCTATTTAGAGAAAATTATATCACTAATGACAATGAAAAAAATAAGAGCAGAGATATAAAAGATGTTTGAAAAGGTTTTGGAGTACAGTGGGGCCTTGACTTACGAGTTTAATTAGTTCCGAGACCAAGCTCATTAAGGAGCTCCTTAAGGAGCTCGTTAACTCAAATTACTCTATCAACTCAATGCAAAAAATCGGCCGAGAGACAGCTGGTATCTCAAAAAACTCGTTAGTCGGGAAACTCGTAAGTCAAGGCCCCACTGTAAAAGCTGTTAGTACAGTGG
The DNA here is from genome assembly GCF_000412655.1 of Myotis brandtii. Lineage (NCBI taxonomy): Eukaryota > Metazoa > Chordata > Mammalia > Chiroptera > Vespertilionidae > Myotis > Myotis brandtii. The sequence goes on along the minus strand of NW_005361913.1, from coordinate 2,196,226 downwards.
TTCTCAACCTTGGCTGCACATTAGAATCACCTGAGAATCTTTTTAAAATCCTGATTTCTGGCCCTCATCCTCCGGAAATTCTGTTTCTTTGTTACTAATGTTGTGGCCCCACCCCATAACAAAGAAACAGAATTTCAGGAGGACCAGGCCCAGAAATCAGGATTTTAAAAAGATTCCCAGGTGATTCTAATGTGCAGCCAAGGTTGAGAACCACTGTGTTAGTATGTGGTTTCTGCTTTTTGAGAAGCATAATTTGACTAATTCCATATTTAAATGTGCAGTAATAGATAAAGGTTTTAACACAATAACAATGTTTTCAATTATTTTATAAAATATAATTTATTATAGTAACTTGGCTAGGCATATTTTGGGTATAATTGAGAATTTAGCCTCATGTTTGGTACACTTCAGTTACAAGTGTATATATTCTCAAATTGAATAAAGGTCAAGGTGATGAGGAGCCTTTGGAAGACCAGATGATTATACTATTGTACCATTTGTTGCAGTTAGAAAATTTGTCATCAATCATGTAAATCAGTGTTTACTAAAGTTAATTTCACATACATTAGTCTACAGCAGGCTTTCTCCACAATGGCAATCTTGATAGTTTTAGCTGGGTAATTTTTGCTGTAGAGGACTATGTGCATTATTGATTATTTATTAGCTTCCCCAAACTCTACCCACTAAATATCAAGAGCACCACTGATTTGTGGGAATCAAAAATGTATCCAGACATCACCAAATATCCCCTAAATAGGGAAAAGTGGCCCTTATTGGAAATCATTTTTCTAATGTTTCATTTCTCTTCAATGATTTTATGATGGGATTTATATGATAAATTTTACAACAATGTAACTCTTTTTTAAAGATTCACATTTAAATATAGGCATATTAAAATCCCCAAAAGTCTTATTGCAATGAAACCAATTTACTTTTAATTTAACATTTCCCAAATATTTTGACTACAGAATCATCTCAGCATCTCAGTAATTGCTATTATACATTTCTGCACTTTGTTGTAAAACACACTGGAAAATCCTGGTGAGATTGAATGTTTAAATAAGCACTTAATTCACTTAGAATACATTTTTAAAGCTTCAGATCTCTTATTAAATGTTTGCATATATATATGCAAATTTAAATTAAACTTTTTTCATTTAAATAATATTATGTGCAACATCAACCATAATAAACTAATAAAGTCTTTATAGCACATAATAGTTTACAAAATTACCTGGCAGGTGAGAAATAATATAAAACACATATATTGGTCTCTTTGCTCAGTCCCTAGCACAGAGCGCCTAAAACCCTTATAATTTTTCTAAGTGATAAGAGCACTAGGAACATTTTTGTTCTAATATTTGATCTTTGATTCTAGTTCCTGACACAGATCTAAATCCTTGTATTTTCTGGGTGATGGGTGATAGGAGTGTCTTCTGTTATAAAAAGGTGACTCTTCTTGTGCTCCTGGATAGCTTCAGAATGGGGGCTGGTCACCAGAAAGACCAACCATGACCAGAAGCTTGGAACTCTCATCTGGGAGGGAGGAGGAACTGGAGATTATGTTAACAATCCATCATGTCTAAGTGCTGAGGCCTTTTAAAAATTTCAGTAGCATATGGGTTTGAAGAGCTTCTGGATTAGTGAACCTGTGGAGGTGCTGAGAGAGTGGTGTGCCCAAACAGTCCATGGAAGCGCCACATCCTTCCCACGTTCTTGCTCTATGCATCTCTTCATTTGGCTGTCTGTATCTTTTGTTATATCCTTTACATAAACCAGTAAACTTGTTTTCCTGAGTTCTTTGAGCCACGCTACCAAATTATTGAACCCAAGAAAGGGACTGGGGAAACCCTGATTCATTGTCAGTCAGAAGTTACAGGTGACACCTTGGGACTTGTGATTAGTGTCTGCTGTGGGAATATTCTCAAGGGACTAAGGACTTAACTTTAGAATCTGAAGGTAATTCCAGGGAGACAGTGTCAGAGTTGAATATGGGACACCCAGCAGATGTTGCAGAGAATTGCTTAGTGTGTGGAAAATCCACAGATCTGGTGTCAGAAGTGAAGTGTGTAGTAGTGTGAGAATAAGGGAGAAACAAACAAGGGGTGTTCTTCCCTTTTACAGCAAGCATTCATTATTTCCTTTTCAAGATATTAGCTATTAGTATTATTCTTGTTTTATGAGTGAAGAAATAGAGTCTTAAGAGTGTGAAGTGACTTGCTCAGGGTCTTAAAACATCAAGGTGGGGAGAAGTCCAAACCACATTCTCAGGTTCCATTTTTTTGGTTGGCTCCTCCCCCATGATAGTACACATTGTAGAAGGAGCCATTTCAGCATACTGTCTGCCCTCGCCCCTGGGTACCAGCCATGTAGTGAGGATATGATCACTCTGCCATCTCCAGGGGTAATTAGCTTCATCAACTCAGCTTAAGCCTATCCCATGTTCACCATCACTGCTTCAGTGACAGACACCTAATCCAGCCTTGAATATGGTGTTTGAATAACTATTTCAGGAGTCCACACCTGACTTAAGTTGGTCTAGTCAGAGAAGGGATAGCTTCAGAATGGGGGCTGGTCACCAGAAAGACCAACCATGACCAGAAGCTTGGAACTCTCATCTGGGAGGGAGGAGGAACTGGAGATTATGTTAACAATCCATCATGTCTAAGTGCTGAGGCCTTTTAAAAATTTCAGTAGCATATGGGTTTGAAGAGCTTCTGGATTAGTGAACCTGTGGAGGTGCTGAGAGAGTGGTGTGCCCAAACAGTCCATGGAAGCGCCACATCCTTCCCACGTTCTTGCTCTATGCATCTCTTCATTTGGCTGTCTGTATCTTTTGTTAGTTCCTTTACATAAACCAGTAAACTTAATTGTTTTCCTGAGTTCTTTGAGCCACTCTACCAAATTATTGAACCCAAGAAAGGGACTGGGGAAACCCTGATTCATTGTCAGTCAGAAGTTACAGGTGACACCTTGGGACTTGTGATTAGTGTCTGCTGTGGGAATATTCTCAAGGGACTAAGGACTTAACTTTAGAATCTGAAGGTAATTCCAGGGAGACAGTGTCAGAGTTGAATATGGGACACCCAGCAGATGTTGCAGAGAATTGCTTAGTGTGTGGAAAATCCACAGATCTGGTGTCAGAAGTGAAGTGTGTAGTAGTGTGAGAATAAGGGAGAAACAAACAAGGGGTGTTCTTCCCTTTTACAGCAAGCATTCATTATTTCCTTTTCAAGATATTAGCTATTAGTATTATTCTTGTTTTATGAGTGAAGAAATAGAGTCTTAAGAGTGTGAAGTGACTTGCTCAGGGTCTTAAAACATCAAGGTGGGGAGAAGTCCAAACCACATTCTCAGGTTCCATTTTTTTGGTTGGCTCCTCCCCCATGATAGTACACATTGTAGAAGGAGCCATTTCAGCATACTGTCTGCCCTCGCCCCTGGGTACCAGCCATGTAGTGAGGATATGATCACTCTGCCATCTCCAGGGGTAATTAGCTGCATCAATTCAGCTTAAGCCTATCCCATGTTCACCATAACTGCTTCAGTGACAGACACCTAATCCAGCCTTGAATATGGTGTTTGAATAACTATTTCAGGAGTCCACACCTGACTTAAGTTGGTCTAGTCAGAGAAGGGTCAAGCACTTCAGTATTTGTTAGAGAAAGATAATCATTCAGTCAGGCCAAGCAGATGGTCAGGTGGACAGGCGTGAGGCCTTTGACTGCTAGAGCGTTTTGCTGTGATGTGGAAAGTTTACCTGCACAGAAAGCCAACACATGAAGGATAGAGGCAGAAAATTCCAGAGTAAGAGATTCAGAGCCACATTAGAACTGCCTAAAGCCAGACCTGCCATTTGAAATTTTTGGTAGATATTTTCTTTATTGTTTTGCATATCTGTGTTTGGGTTTCTGTCAGTTGCAACAGAAATCACTGTTAATAATACACTTGAAATAGAAATAGTAACAAGTGACATTGTTTCAAAAGTTAATTATCACAGTAGAAAATATATTTGATTTAAAATTGTCATATATTTTAAAGCACCATGTGCTTATATTACTAACATAATATATATTTGTAAGTATATGTTCATATAACCTTACTTAGGTGTATCTAAGCTAAATTGTTGTTAATCACAAAATCTACAATAGAAAAAAAACAAATTCCCAGTGATATGGTTAGACACAATTAATGTGGTAACGATAAAGAATGCTACAGACATCCAGCTAACTGCCAGTTTTTTTCCTCACAGGAGAAAAGTCAGGGTGAACAAAGAATTTAGTAGGTAACACAGTGTGATTGTATTTAGGAAATTCATCTGAAACAGTAAGAAAAATAAGATGTCAGTTGCAATACTTTTAACAAAATAGTTGAATGATCCTGTTTAATTATTTAATTCGCTGTAGAAGAAGCTGGAATTGAGAAAAATATTAAAATCAGCCCAAATATTTTCCATTTTTTCCATAAATAGGTTCTTGTAAGAATTGTTTTTCTTTCAATTTCATATCTAAGATCTAGTTCATCTCTCAGACACATTTTATTATTTCTGTAGCTAATAATTATTCAAATTTGGCTAACCTTTAGTTCTTTGAAGGCTAGACACATTCATAATAGTGGATAACAAAGAATGCTTCTTTAAATATTATCATGTACCAGTGCTATTCAAAGAAATGCCCAAAGTGTCACAGACTAAATCCCAGCGTGATTTGTTAACTCTTAACCTGGATGAGCTATGAAATAATAGCTACCAGAAGCTATTGCCTAAAACAATAAAGATGGTTCAGAATAATTCAGAACTCACTTTTATTACTACTATAGGCAGTAGCTTTCATTGACAAGAAAAACTAAAACAACTTCAAGTAAAAGGTTGTATTAACAGGGCTACCTTCTCATGGAGTCTTGAAAAGAAAGGTATTCCTGAACACACAATGCATCTAAAGATCTCAGCAGCAATAATTTGGAGATCTTTATTGTATACCCTGCCATCCCAATTATATGATGCAAATACCCTACTTTTAGTGCCTTGTGAAAAAATTTGTTTACTTTTTATGTTTTTTCTCTTATCTAACTGCTCTGCTTACTCATAGTTTCTGTTACCTCATAACTTTGGCAAAGTCCATCATTGTCTTTCCAAGCTGATTTCTACAATGTTTCACTCTGGTTCCAATGCTAAATGACTCACTCCTCTAGAATTTCCTAGTTTTGCTCCTCCAGAGGCTCTCACTGAGTGAGCTCATCTTCTGTGAGCCAGGCCACATCACAGTTTCCTCATCAGCTTTTGGATTTCCTGCCTTGAGTCTGTGTCCACCTCTTGGCTGAGGAGGTGAAAAACTGAGCTATATGAATAAGGCAATTCATCCTGGTAAAAAAATGTATTTGTGATGAAAATGTACTTGACATATTTAATATGGTTTAGCTCTTACTGACCAGTAGAGCAAACTGCCTACATTCCACTCATAATTTCAATGTTTTCCTCACCCAATACATTCCATCCATTACACATAGTGTCCATTACACCAAAATCTTGTAAATAGAATGCTGAGAATTTTGTGTCCACTCCATCTACTGCCTCTAGAGGCAATGTCAAAGGGTCATATAAAAAACTGCTGATGATTTTGGAATCTATAAAATATTAGTCAAGACCACTGATCTAAAGCGAGATTATGAAATCTGGTTCTGATATTTAATATCTGGAAAATCATCTTAATCTCTTTATCCCTTAGTCTCCTAAACTACAAAATGAGTATGCTTCTTATCTATCCTATAGGATTTCGGGGAGAATTAAGCAAGTCAATATATCTAAAATAACTTCAAAGAGTACTTGGAGCATGTCATGTTAGCTAGTATTTTAAATAGTACCATTGAAATACATTCAGTTTTTATTTGTCTCCTTTCTGCATGTGTAACTTCCACAATTAAACCCCACTGAATAACTGATAAACAATAGTAGTAAAAACCTAAACAGTCATAACAGCTAACTTTTATGAAAGAGAGAGATGAGAAGAAAACTTCACGTCTTTAAAAATTATACTTTTTATTGATTTTTATAGAGAGAGAAGAAGGGAGAAAGACAGAGAGAGAAAGATCTATGTGAGAATGAACTATCAATCAGCTACCTCCTGCAGGCCCCATACCTGGGATTGAGCCCACAATCCCGGACATGTGAGTTGACAGAGAATCAAGCAACCTTCAGTGCATGGGACAAAGACAAACAAGTGAGCCACTGCCCAGGGTGAACCCTTCCCTACTCACTACCATTCATTTGTTCTGGTCCTGACCATGTATTGCATTTTCTAGAATAGTTCACTAACCTTGAAACATATGGTTCCCCTGGTTTGTGCTATAAGGACATTTATTTTTGGATGGCAAGGCATTCAACAGGATAAATAGCTTCAAAGATAGTAGCTTGCTGCCCAATTCTGTTATGGTAAAAAAACTTGATGCTGCTATTCTCCAGAAATCACAGATCAGTACTTTATTAGCTGCCTAATAGATACTGTAATATACTAACTAATTCCAATAACCTCACCATTTCCAATTCTTTACACCTGGTACAAATTTATGTTTTACTTAAAGTCTTTGTTACAAATAAATAGACTCATTAAAGTGGCTTCATAAAAAAGAGAGCTTCTCTTAAGGATATGTGGCCAGCTCTGGAACCAGAGTGCTAACAGGAATTGAAGCAATACTACGAGCCAGCTGGTCTATCTGTATTTCTCAGGGTAAATGAGATTCTGTGTTTTAATATGTTGTGTTTTTTTTTTCTTTTTCTGAGTTTCTATTCTTGCAATAGTTTTAGTTTGCCATATATTTTACCACAAGGCCCCAATACTGCCTCAAGGCTCCTTTCTCCATGCCTCTTTTGACCTTCAGCAATGACCACCAATTACTTAGTTTTCGGTGTTTAGCAATTGCAGGTAAAATGAGTTACATTGACCTAGTTTACCATATCATTGGTTCTGTACCACTAGTAGGTTAATTTCCCTTGGTTATTCCCATTTCTACCCAATCATTTATAGAGTAAGGGGAAGAGATTTATTTCATCGTTTTACACATGGCTGCCTCTTCCTTGAGACCATTGCACAGGGACATTTCCTAGAAGGTTCTGCATGCACAGAAGGTTTTATGAGTAACATCCTATATAATAAAGAGGTAATATGCAAATTGACCCTCACGCCCTCATGTCATCACAAGATGGCCACCCCCATGTCAGCACAAGATGGCCACCTCCACATCATCACAAGATGGCTGCCCCACGTCATCAGAAGATGGCCACATCCACGTTGTCACAAGATGGCCAGCAGGGGAGGGAAGTTGGGGGCCATTGGGCCATCAGGAGAGGGCAGTTGGGGACAATTGGGCTGGCAGGGGAGCAGTTAAGTGTCAATCACTCTTGCAGGGGAGTAGTTAGGGGGTGATCAGGCTGGAAGGCAGAAGTGGGCAGGTGAGTGGTTAGGAGCCAGCAGTCCAGGATTGTGAGAGGGATCCCAGATTGTGAGAGGGTGCAGGCTGGGCTGAGGGACACCCCCCAGTGCATGAATTTCATGCACCAGGCCTCTAGTCTTACCTAATAAAGAGGGAATATGCAAATTGACCATCATACCGTAACAAGATGACTGCGCCCACACTGAGGCCAAGTTCCCATAACGAGCCTTAACAAGTAATCAGCAGGAACCTGAGGCTGTGTGGTGCTGGGCCAGGGCAGGGGACCTGAGGCTGTACCCCCCACCTGGCAGGGCTTGACAGGGGACATCAGGCTACACCTGCCGGCTCCAGCACTGGGGCGGGGGCCTCAGGCTGTGGCCTCCGCCCTGGTACTGGGCCAGGGGAACCTGAGGCTGCCCTCCATACCCTGGCACTGGGCTGTGGGACCTGAGGCTGCGACCCCCGCCTGGCAGGGCTTGACAGGGGACCTCAGGCCATGCCCCCTGCCCCGGCACCAAGCCAGGGGACCTGAAGCCACGCCCTTCGCCCAGCAGGGCTTGATAGGGGACTTCAGAGCATACCCTCTGCCTGGTGGGGCTTGAGAGGAACTTCAGGCTGCACTTCCTGCTCCAGTGCCAGGCTGTGCCCCCCAACTGGGCACTGGGCTGGGGGACCTGAGGCCATGACCCCTGCCATGTAGGGCTTGACGGGGGACTTCAGGCTGCCCCCCCCGCCCATGGAGATTTACAGGGGACCTCAAGGTGCACCCCCTGCCCAGTGGGGCTTGACAAGGACCTCAAGGCGTGCCCCCTGCCCTGGCCCGGGCCAGGGGACCTCAGGCCATGCACCCCGCCCCAATGCCAGGCCAGGGGACCTGAGGCTGTGCCCCCCCCCCACTTGGGAGGGCTTGATAGGGGACCTGAGGTCGTGCCCCCAGCCCCAGCGCCGGGCCCGATGACCTGAGGCCACGCCCATC
>NW_005361913.1:2168368-2187301 GCF_000412655.1 Myotis brandtii | reverse complement strand
GCCTGGCTCAACCCTGTCAGGCTGGCCCTGACATACATTTTACTAATTTTCTTTCATCTCTGACAATTCTATTATAGAGAAAGGGCAAATAGCAATATTAAAATATTTCCTCTAATTAATTCTCTTTTAATGTGCACGAATTTAGTGCACTGGGTCACTAGTGTTAATATAATAGCCTAAGAAGAAAGTGAACCTTAGTCTCCAGGGCCTGATACTGCCCACTAGATTTGGAGAACCATGAGGAAAACTTTGTATTTAATGGTGCCAACTTGGTAGATTGAAGTAATCCAAGGTGAGAGTACTTAATATGTAGAAATTAGCAAACACTGTAAATCAGGGCTTCCCATCTCTATGCTACCTAAAAGCCGCCACCATTCTACAGTTGGTTTACCAGCACACTACTTCCTCTTAACCAGTAATTGTAGGGGGGTAAATCCTATTGACATGGACCAGGTACCCATTCCTGAATCGATGACTGTTGTAGATTAAACAGGTTTTCCAGGCTGGAGTCACACAAACCTTATGCAACTAGGGTATTGGTCAGCCCTGTTGGAAACACAAAAGAAGGAGAAGAATGAAAGCAGTTTCAAAATAAAATTGGGATTGTTAGAAGAAAGAGGTATAAATAGTGAGTATGCAAAAGTCACAAGGCAAGACTCTTAGAGAATCTAAGATGTGTTTTGATCCTGAAGACAAAAATGGGACAGGCAAGGAACTAAGGCAGTGGTTCTCAACCTTCTGGCCCTTTAAATACAGTTCCTCATGTTGTGACCCAACCATAAAATTATTTTCGTTGCTACTTCATAACTGTAATGGTGCTACTGTTATGAATCGTAATGTAAATATCTGATATGCAGGATGGTCTTAGGCGACCCCTGTGAAAGGGTCGTTTGACCACCAAAGGGGTCGCGACCCACAGGTTGAGAACCGCTGAACTAAGGTCATGAAAGATTGCAGGATGGGAGTGGAAGGTAGGGGGTGAAAGGGGGCTGTGTTGATGTTATTGGTTTTATTTTGCTCATCTCAAATAGAATTCCTTATAAAACACCTCATTCATTACAACTTTTCTAAACATTTCAACTAGAATAAACATTTATCATATATAAGAGAGTATAAGAATAAAATTAACCCTTGAACAACACAGGTTTGAATTGCATGGGTCCACTTACAGGTAGATTTTTTTTCAATAAATAAATGTATTTTATCGTCCTTATGTTTTTCTTAATGATGTTTTATTTTCTCTAGTTTACTTTATTGTAAGAATACAGTATATAATACATATAAATGTACAAATAATGTGTTAATCAACTGTATATGTTATTAGTAAGACTTTCAGTCAATAATAGGCTATTAGTAGTTAAGTTGGTGGGAAATCAATAATTATACCTGGATCTTTCACTGTGTGGTGGGTCGGTGCCCCAACCCCCACATTGTTCAAGAGTCAACTGCATACAAGCTTTTTTCTTGCTAGAAATGCTTAGAAAATATGACATCATCTATATTGTATAGTAATCATTTATTATAATTTAGCTATTAATTATGAATAGAGCACTAAATCTAAAGTCACTTAGATATTTTCTCAAATGCTCCAAAAGTAGGATTGTGTGTGTGTCTGTGTGTATGCTCAACTAAATAGAACATGTAATGTTCAATGGTTATAGCTTATTCCTATCCACACAGAAAGGCCTGTTGATTTGCCCAAACTGACATGAGCTCACATAACTATGTTTCTTGTTAAAGTTAAAGTAACATACTAGTAGTAGTAATGAACAACACTTGTGTATAGGCTGCCTATGGATACAAATACAATCATTAGAAGTTCTGCTTGACTCCATAAATCATTCTTCCTGAATTACTGAGGAGTAAAACTTAAATGCAAGTAATACAGCATCTTGTCACTTTTCAGTTGTCCCTGGTTATGCTAAATGCTGCTAAGATTAACAGAAGTTCTAAGGGTTCACAGATGATACAACCTGAGGACTACACCTACCCTATGTTTTCATGAAGCATTGAAAACAGTTGGCTTGCCACCCCCAAGATAAAAGTGCATTTTTGTTTCTATTGCATTCCATATCCTTAAACTTCCCTTCACCAGAATTATTTTTTTTTCTGAGTGATGGTAGTGTCAGGATAGATGAAAATGAAGATACAGAAGACTCCTTGATTATATACTACACATCTGACCCTCAAATTTACTCAAACAAGACAGGTTTTCCTAATCCCTTTTAACTGCATGTCTCAGTAAATACGCCAACTGTAAAAATAAAGGCACCTCCAATAAATTAAAGACATTAAATAATCATCCAAAGACAATCCTTCCTCTTGATCATTGATCAAAAGTTTTATAGGAAAGTGATAAAGATATTCACCATATTTGTTAATAAAAATGCACTGACACTAAATAGACTGAGAAATGAAAAATTAAAGCTGGACCCACTCAGTCTGTATTGCGAATACCTGAAAGAATTTTGTCACAGTGACCTTTTCACTATCTCCACTGAATTGACTTTAATATGGTTCCTTTCATCAATGTATAGAAATGAGGAAACCACTTCCTGTGGAGGATGAGATTTACATGAGGTCTCCCGCCCTTGCTAAAATCCTTGATCAAAAGAAAGGTCATGAAAGCTGCATATTGATCACATTCTAAATCTTTCACTAGTGGAGCCCAGATTAATGAGACTGATAAACTCTGATTTACCCTTTAGGACAGTTAGAGAAAAACACTCTGTGGTGATCGTTCAAGGCCTATAGGAGAGACTATCCACTCTCTTAACTGGCTATTGTAGCGAAGAAGACACCTTCAAATCACAATAGGTAATGCAAATGTGAAAATCTTCCTTTCTTTCTCTTTTCTTGAGTAAGAAGGGGACACAGTCAAAGGTCAGATTACCAGATGAAATGATATGTCAAAGGATAAATGTTATATTTATAGAAATGTTAATAAAGCATTTTATCTATACTTTTAGTATGACAATTTACATTCAGATGACCCATTTATGATGCACTAGTATCTCTAATTTTTCCTTTCAGTTCTTTTTTTTTAATTGAATTTATTGAGGTGACATTGGTTCACTAAACTATACTGGCTTCAAGTATACAACTCAACAAAACACCATCTGCACAATGCATGTGTGCCCATCACCCCAAGCAAAGTCGCTTTCCATCCCCATCCCCATTCCCCCCACTACCTTTGCCTACCTCCATCTCCCCACATCCCACCCCCTTTTCTCTCTAGCTAACACTACACAGTTGACTGTATCTCTATCTCTATCTCTATCTCTATCTCTATCTCTATCTCTATCTCTATCTCTATCTCTATCTCTATCTCTATCTCTATCTCTATCTCTATCTCTATCTCTATCTCTATCTCTATCTCTATCTCTATCTCTATCTCTATCTCTATCTCTATCTCTATCTCTATCTCTATCTCTATCTCTATCTCTATCTCTATCTCTATCTCTATCTCTATCTCTATCTCTATCTCTATCTCTATCTCTATCTCTATCTCTATCTCTATCTCTATCTCTATCTCTATCTCTATCTCTATCTCTATCTCTATCTCTATCTCTATCTCTATCTCTATCTCTATCTCTATCTCTATCTCTATCTCTATCTCTATCTCTATCTCTATCTCTATCTCTATCTCTATCTCTATCTCTATCTCTATCTCTATCTCTATCTCTATCTCTATCTCTATCTCTATCTCTATCTCTATCTCTATCTCTATCTCTATCTCTATCTCTATCTCTATCTCTATCTCTATCTCTATCTCTATCTCTATCTCTATCTCTATCTCTATCTCTATCTCTATCTCTATCTCTATCTCTATCTCTATCTCTATCTCTATCATCTCTATATCTATATCCATCTATATCTATATATCTATATCTATATCTATATCATCTATAAATATATCTATCTATATCTATATCTATCATCTATATCTATCTACTAGCGGCCCATTGCACGAAATTTGTGCACATTAAAAGAGAATTAATTAGAGGAAATATTTTAATATTGTTATTTGCCCTTTCTCTATAACAGAAGTGTCAGAGATGAAAGAAAATTAGTAAAATGTATATGAAAATCTTCCTCCTGTCAGATTCTGGGGCATACCATGGGACCCAGAGTCAAGTCCCCGCCCACCTGTGCACTCCTCAAAATCGTGTGAGACCCAGACCCAGCCAGCACCACCCCTGTCAAGCCCCACCAGGTGGGGGGCATAGCCTCAGGTCCACCAGCCCAGTGCAGGGTCGGGGGAACAGCCTCAGGGCCCCTGTCAAACCCTGCAGAATGGGGAGCGCAGCCTCAGGTCCCCCAGTGCACTCCGGGTGGGGGGTGCAGCTTCAGGTCCCCCAGCACACCCTCAGGTCTCCCAGCCTGGCCCCAGGGTAGGGGGAGCAGTCTGAGGTCCCCCGGCCCAAGCGAGGTGGGGGGCATGCCTTGAGGTTCTTCGTCAAGCCCCCATGGGTTGGGGGCATGGCCTGAGGTCCCCCGGCCCGGTGCTGGGGCGGGGGATGTGCCTTGAGGTTCCCCGTCAAACCCCGCTGGGTGAGGGGCACAGCCTCAGGTCATCTGGCCCGGCACTGGGGTGGGGGCATGGCCTGAGGTCCCCGTCAAGCCCTGCCAGGTGGGGGGTGCAGTTTCAGGTCCCCCGGCCCAGGGCAGGGGATGCACCCTGAGGTCCCCGTCAAGCCCCACTGGGTGGGGGGCACAGCCTGAGGTCCCCCATCAAGCTCTGCCAGGTGGAGGATGCAGCCTGAAGTCCACTGTCAAGCCCTGCTGGGCAGGGGGGCATGACCTGAGGTCCCCTGTCAAGCCCCACCAGGCGTGGGGCACAGCCTCAGGTCCCCTGCCCCGGGCCAGTGCCACGCAGCCTCAGGTCCCTGCTGATTGCTCATTAAGGCTCATTACAGGAACTTGGCCTCTGCTGTGGCTGCAGCCATGTTGACTGTTACAGTGTGATGGTCAATTTGCATATCCCCTCCTTATTAGATAAAATATATATTTATATCTCTCTATCTCTCATCTATCATATATATCAACTATATATTTATTTTTTTGCTTAATCCCTTCACCTTCTTTAATTCAGGCTCCCCCAATCTCCCTCCCCTCTGACAGCTGTCACTCTGTTCCATGTATCCAGGCTTCTGTTTCTATTTTGTTTGTCAGTTTATTTTGTTTAGTAAATTCTAATGATCAGTAGATGAGTAGATAAAAAATCTGTGGTACATTTACAATGGAATACTAGTCAGCCTTAAAAAGAAAAAATCTTACCTTTTGCGACAGCATGGATAGACCTGGAGAATATTATGCTAAGTGAAATAAGCCAGTCAGAGAAAGACAAATATCATATGATCTCACTTATAAGTGAAATCGAATGTTTCCTGTTAGTTCTTCAACTTAGCCTGAACATGAAAATCAGTCATAAAATGTTCAAAGTATTTGGAGATAGAAATTCCTTTTTGACAACAACCCAAACAACAGATGCATATTGTTAGTTCATGTTAAAAAAAATTGTTAACATTTAAGAATAATGATACCCAAAGATATCCACGTCCTAATTCCTGGAATCTGTGAATATGTTACCTTATATGCCAAAAAGGGACCTTGCAGATTGTAATTAAATTAAGAATCTTGAAATGGGGAGATTATCCCAGATTACCTGGATGGTCCCAAAATAATCACAACTAAAGGTCTTGTAAGAGAAAAAGGGTGAAAGAGTCAATCAGAGGAGTTGTGATTGCAGAAGAAAACAGGAGTGATGTGAATGCTGCCTTTCAAGGTGGAGCCAAGGAATGATGGTGGCCTGTAGAGGCTGGAAAAGGCACGGTGATTGACATGTTTTTAGATTAAACTCAACATAATACATAAAAGTACACTCAATTATGATCATAAAGGAGATACTGTTTTATAATCTGCTTTTTCCACCTGAGTCTATACATCAATCCTCACCTAATGACATTAGTTTCTGAATATCTGGGTACTATGTGAAAAACCATTAAGTGAAAACATATCTCTATTAATTTTATTGCGGAAATATTAATATATTTAATTCCCTACCAGTTTTTGCCAACATAAAAGTATTTTACTTGAACAAGCTTATATAAGTAATTAACAATAATTTGGAAGTAAGAAATACACTTTGTACATAAAATACAGGGTGTCCCAAAAAAATGTATATACACTTTAATAGCTGATAGCTCAATTTTGAAAATGATATATATTTTAATAATCCCTGCCTTTATAATTATTCAAAGTGTGTGTATAGATTTTTGGGACACCTAATATAATGCAATGTAGGTTGATTTTACTCACCCTGAGAGGAAGAGGCCTGGTGGAGGGTGCTGGACAGTACAGGAAGGGTGTGGAGGTGTTGCTATGGGATGTATTTCCATTCTCCATTTTTCTTCAGCAGATTTTCAACCCTTTAGGTCCCACTCAACTTGCATTCCTGTAACTCTTACAAATAAAGTTATAGCACAGAGAAACACCTTGAAGGTGAGGTTCAAACGATGAGGGCACTTCAATACATGAGGAAGTGGTGGGTATGCACAGGTAAGAAGAGGCAAATGCTGTACTTGGTCAGCTTTGGGACAAAGGTTCTTCTAGAAAAATGTCATTCATTGAAACAGGAGGTACTATTCAAATGGTTTCATACAATATTCTCAGAACAGAGCCTTGTGTCAAGTAAACTATCTCTGCCTAAAACAATTATGTTGACATATTTCTTCTTATAGCATATTTATTTTCATAAATTTACCATAGCTAAGATTTGAAAACAGCCTAAGTGCCCATCAGCAGATGAGTGAATTAAAAAACTGTGGTACATCTACACAATGGAACATTACGCTGCAGTAAAAAAGAAGGAATTCTTACCATTTGCAACAGCATGGATGGAACTGGAGAGCATTATGCTAGGCGAAATAAGCCAGTCAGAGAAAGATAAATATCACATGATCTCACTCATTTATGGAATCTAATGAACAACATAAACTGACTGCTTCTGCTGCAGGTGGGGTGCCCCAGCAATGACTGCTGAGGGGGCTGTGAATCAGGGCCAGAGAGAGGCCTGAAGAGAGAAGCAGGGACTGATCCATTGCCTCCATGGCAGCTTTTGATCAGCACTTACCTCTCTCTTTCTCTCCCAGTCTGGCCAGGAGCCACGCCTCCATTTCTCTCCAAGCCTCCACCAGGGCTGCTGATAAGCCCAACCTTTCTCATCAGGCCCTGTTGATAGGCCCAGAGACGGTGAATGGCATAGGAACTGACAAATCAGAACCAAACTGGCCAGCAAAGGAGGGCAGTTGGAGACAACCAGGCCAGGAGGGGAGGGCAGTTGGGGGCAAGATCAGGCCGGCAGGGGAGGGCAGTTGGGGGCAACCAGGCCGGCAGGGGAGGGCAGTTAGGGGCAATCAGGCAGGCAGGCAGGTGAGCAGTTTAGGTCCTACCCCCACAGGGATTGCACCTAAACCGGCAGTCAGACATTCCCTGAGGAGTCCCAGATTGGAAAGGGTGCCGGCCGGGCTGCGGGACACCTCTCCCCGCCCCCCATGCACGAGTTTCATGCACCAGGCCTCTAGTATAAAATTTTCAAAAATAGTTTATTGCCTGGCTCAATAGTTGAGCATTGACCTGTGAACCAAGAATTCACTGGTTTGATTCACATTGAGGACACATGCCCAGGTTGCAGACTCGATCCCCAGTAGCAGTCATGCAAGAAGCAGCTGATCAATGTTTCTCTCTCATCAATGTTTCTATCTCTCTATACCTCTCCCTTTCTCTCTCTCTAAAAGCAATAAAAACATATTTAAAATAAATAAAATTTTAAAATGTTTATAACCTTAGACCTAATTAACAGTTCTTCAAAGAACTTATTACAGAAGACTAGAAATTATGTACATATAGGATTATTGCTGTGCTCTTTACAGTAGTAAAAAATTTGAAACAATCTCTATGTCTAAACAATAAGAATTAAGTAACTTAGATACATCCATATGTTGAAATAACTCAAAGCCATTGAAACATCTTAAATAATAGTTAACACATGAAAAATGAACTTGATTTTTTGCTAAATTAAGACAAATCAGATTACCATATAATAAAAGCAATCTCAATTTTGAAAAATATTTCTATAAATATAAATTTATTTTTAGAGAATTTTGAACAGAAATAAACCAAATATCAACTGTAATTTTTCCTGCTGTGAAAGTTTGTGTGATTGTATGTTCTTTATTCTTTTCTATATTCTATCAATTTTTCAACAATGAACAATACTTTTAAATATTTTAATAAGTGAGACATTGAATGGAAGTGATTTTTTATATACTCTGATGTAATAAAAGACTGAGAAATATGCTCAGGTAAAAGTTATGGCTTAAAGTGATCAGAGTGTTGATTAAGAAGTTGGTGGTTGAAAGGGCAGATTGTTTCTAAAGAATTGCAAAGGAAAAAATTAGCAAAATTACTCAGTGAAAAGTTAACAAAATGCTCAAAATAGTAGCCATTGAAGATTTATTTTTAAATAGTGAAGGAAATGGATAAATTCTGTGTGTTTTTTACTCCAAATCTTCCACTTTGATTAGTTAGATAGTTCTAACATTTTTGGATTTTCTATGTGTCTTAAAATAAAAAACTAAGTACATTTTTATTGCTAACTTCTATGAAGTAGCCAGCATAGAGACTTACTCAAAAAGATTTGTGAAATCTGTTTGTAAATTTCAGCATTGGCAAAGCCTGCTATATCATGTGGACATAATTGAGGAGTTCTGATGTTAGCCAGGGATTTGGGTTAATATAAAGAGACTGGTTGTTCAACCCTATTATGTGTTTAATAATAAGTACCTTTCATCTTTCTACATTTTGATTTATGACAGTAAATACATGTGGGATTAATTAAATATTTATAAACAATGAGCTTTATTAGTAGATGTACACATAACATTTTTAATTCAAACCCTTAGAGTACATAGATATGAAATAAAAAAGAGTCAACAAATTTACAATTTATATAGTTTTTATTCAAAATTTTAATATACATTAAAATGAATTTAGCTTACTTTAAAGGTTTTTTTCAAATGTTCATTGCACAGTTGTTTGTTTGTTTTTAAACAGGAATATAACAAATACTGTATTGAGACTCTGCCCAAAGTTCATAATTATCCCAAAGAATCTTTTCACTCTAGGCCACCTGGAAGCAAAATTATAAAGTAGGGAAAGTTTGCATGTAGCATTTCCTTCCCTATTACCTCTCACCTTTAAGTATACTGCAAATCTATTACCCTAGGCCCCGAGCTAGCCTGGATGTATATACAAAGCCTTTCTTTCTTACCACCAAAATAGTTTTTCTGTCTATGCCACAAATTTTGGTACTATGCTTTCCTGAAAGTCCTGATTTAGGGGTAGTGTAATTGCTCCTCCCTTCTGAGTTCTAGCCATTGTTTTCTGTTTGAAATGGGATTATTCATATATTGAATGATTACCCCTCACCACCGACAATGCCCAAAGTATGATTCACAAAGTCTTTAGCACTTACACACCTCACATAGGATCAGAAGTTGCCTGAAATAAATATGTAATCTTAGCTCTATAGACCTGCTTTGAGTATAAAAATGAGAAATGTTCTGGTGGTTATAGCTGGATATCCCTGATGGGTTTCCATAAAAGTGGAGTAAGGACTATAACCAAAATTTCATGGGAAACAACATTATTCTGAATATTTCAAGTGATGTTACTTTCTCCTCACAAACTGAGCTCCTTGTGCCCAGAACTTCACAGACATAAGGTTTGTTTTCTTCCAGTTCACCACCACTCTTGCTTGCACTGCTTTTTCTCTGGCAGTTACAGCAGATCCATCCCAGGGGACTGACTGTTGAATTGCGTCTTTAAACATGTTTTAGGCTTTTCTCTTTGTGTGTGTGTGACGTTGTTAGTTTATTTTTAATATCAGTGTGGTTTAGAAAAAAGAAAAAGCATAACGGTACCTGAGGCTCTATTTAAAGAACTAACACAACTGTATACTATTAATTTAAAAAGTGGAAATAGGGATGAGAAGGAAGACAATAAAGAGAGGTTCTATATACAGTATCTATTTGCTTTTTCTTATTCATTTTTGCTCCTTTCTTAATTTTCTGTTTAGTTCACCTTGTAAATTACACTTGACCAATAGAACATTGATACAGGTGATTAATGAGAGATCTACATAGAAAAAATGGCATTCTTCCCAAATTTATGACTTTGGCTTACAGGTATCCCTGTGGGAATCTCGAGGTCATGTTATAAGGGAAGAAAGGAGCATCGAACATGAAGGAGGAGGACTGTCTGCAGAACTGATCTAGAAAAGCTCTTCTCGGTCATTTAAATTTGTACAGTGTACTAATTCATACAATGAAGACAAAAACAACAAAAACCAACCTGTACTAAACAAATCCCAACTTCCCCAAAACACTCAAAGTGATATTTTTAAAAATATACATATTTTATTGATTTTTTTACAGAGAGGAAGGGAGAGGAATAGAGAGTTAGAAACATCGATGGGAGAGAAACATCGATCAGCTGCCTCTTGCACACCTCCTACTGGGGATGTGGCGACAACCAAGGTACATCCCTTGGCCGGAATCGAACCTGGGACCTTTCAGTCCGCAGGCTGATGCTCTATCCACTGAGCCAAACCAGTTAGGGCAAAGGATATTTTTGATAATCAAATAAAAAGTACAGTTCCTCTTCTGCTAAAAATTATTATGTTTTTTGTTACTACCTGGAGGTACAGATTGTCATGTCCCTGGCTCAAAGATGTATTAGTGGAGGTGAAGACATTGACATATAGAAAAAGAAAAGAGAGATTTGCTCAATGTCACCTAGTAAATTAATCAATGGAGAAAGAAAGAGGAAAATGCAGCCCTACTTTCAAATCCTTGCTAGATACTCAAACAAATCATAAATCCCAATGTATGGAGTATGCTTATCTGCATGCTTATACGCCAAGAAATATATTTTAAAAGAAAGCCTATTTTCTTATTTATATGTATTTTTAACTTTTTTTTTATTTTGAAATAATTGTAGACATGCATTCTATCTTTTTTTAAAGTAATCTGCAGAATCCAAGTATTTCAGGAACTTGTTAAATTACCTCAGCATTTATGTTATCAATCTTGAATCTAGGAATATTTTCTCCAGAATCCTGTCTAGTGACATAATCTTATTAGAGAGGATAATAATAATTATACTTTACAAAGAAAATACTCTTCGACCTGCACAAATAAACACTTTCCTATTAACTTCCTCAAAATCAGTTAAGTCATTGTGCTTTGAATTAAAGTAATAACAAAAAATAGACATAAGCTTGTCCCCAGAGATTTTGCAGTTTATGTGGTAAAATGACATTTTATTTATATCCTTGAAAATTTCCATGCCCAAACACACAGTACTCTCAGTTTCTGACATTGTCTAAATTCCTAGAATGAGACACAACTGGCTAGCACACCTTAAATGCCAAACAAGCAACATGGAAAATAAATGCAAAATTGATTATTCTATATAATAAAAGGCCAGAGGCATCATGACTGGAATGACCAGAGACCAGAGCACCACAGCCCCTCACTGGGCTGGCCCCACCCCCAAGCAAGCAATTAGGGGCAATCAGGCAGGCAGGCAGAGTGGTTAGGGGTGATCAGGTAGGCAGGCCAGTGGTTAGGGGGAATCAGGTAGGCAGATGGCCCCTCACATAGATGGCCCTGCTCCCCAACAAGCAGTTAGAGGTGATCAGGTAGGCAGACAGGCCTTTGCAGGGCTGGCCCTGCCCCCCAGCAAAGAAAGAGGGAGGCCCAGGCCAGCCAAGCCATCACACTCCAGCCTGTCACCTGCAGAGGGAGGCCACCGGTGGCAGGGGAGTGGGGGCAGCGCTGCACAGATGGCAAGGAGTGGCAGCGGTGGGGGTGGGTCCAGCTGCCTGTAGCCAGGGGAAGGAAAGCCCCGATAGGCCCTAATCTCAGGCCAGACCTAAGGACCTTACCAGAGGGGTCCCGGATTGTGAGAGGGTGCAGGCCAGGCTGAGGGACCCCCCCGAGTGCACAAATTTTTGTGCACCAGGCCTCTAGTCTATATATATAAAAGCCTAAGTGACTGTCCAACCATTCAACTTTTCGACTTTTCGACCCCATTCAACTGGTTATGATGTGCAATGACCACCCAGAGGCAGACGCTCAATGCATAGGCATGGAAACATGAAACAGACTGATGAATCTCAGAGAGAAGAGGGGAGGGGGAGGGCGGGAAGATATTATTCAAAGGTATTATATGCATACTAGAGGCCTGGTGCATGGATTCTTGCATAGTTGGGGTCCCTTGGGCTGGCCTGTGGGGATCGGGCTGAATCCATGCACTTGGGGTCCCTTGGACTGGCCTGTGGGGATCGGGCTGAATCTGTGCACCGGGCCTCTGACATCCCCCAAGGTGTCCTGGATTGTGAGAGGGCACAGGCCAGGCCAAGGGAACCCACTGATGCACGAACAATAAAGAATCTTACAAACAATAAAGAATCTTAAAGCTTTAAGAAGTGAACATTCTGTATAATATGTCCAGGCAGAGTTTGAGTCTTGGTTCTGCCAAACATTCTCACACTTCTTAAAAATTTATTTTTTAAGAAGTCATTTAACTACTACTATTATTCTCCACTTGAGTTGATAATGGCATTTGGAGCAGAATAATTCTTCTTTGTTGGGTCTGGCTGAAAATTTGCAGGATATTGACCATCCCTTGCTCCTAAGGTCAAGGGTCAGAAATACATTCCATTTATCTTGACACCAATAAACCCTTGACTCCCTTAAATCCTCATTTTTTGCAATAAATTGCATAGGGGTTAGCAATGGGTAGGTGATATCATCGTCCTTGTTGAGAGAGTTGTTAGCCATTCTTTGAACATTATGTACCTTTTATTCCCTTGTTTATGATGAGACTTTTATTTTACAAATCAAGTTACTTCCTTTTGTTTTGAATTTCTCAAATTCACTTAGTGTACAACATAAAGTGAAATTATACAGATAACCCTTTTTGGTGGTGGTGTTGACATTGTATGTTTTTGTTTTTCTTGTCACACCAGTGTGACCATTATGTGTAAGGTAAGTTTTGGTAGGCATTAGAGACAAAGTTGATGAGAGCTAGAAGCAAAGAATACAGTAGGGTAAGGAAAAAGTATAACCTTCCCTGTGATGTTCGTTTCTCAAAATCCTTCTTATCTTTCAAATGCCAATGCAAATGCTGAAGTACTTATTTTCATCCTCTCCCTTTCTCCTCTCTCTTAGCGAATTTATACTATAATGTGTATGCTATGAAACCGTGGATAAACAAATTTGTTGCATTTTAAAACAACTGGGCTCAGTAAACCAAGGTGAATTTTAATAAGACTCAATACTAAATCTTATCACAAATATCTAAAAACTCAACTGTTTAACTGCAGAATAATTTAACTTTAATGACATATATTAAAAAGACAATGGAAGGTTCTGGAACTTCTATATACTACAACAGCCAAATAAAAAAAGCTCATTGTGATTATCAATGTATGTTAAAGTAAAAAGGAACCAGAAAAGTATTCCTGAGATTTCAGGTAATGCTGTTCTTTCTAAAATCAGAACATCAAGTTTCTATCTCACCATTAGTACCTTTCAGAGGATCCTGCTGTGCCCCTCACCTGTTGCCCTGTGGGCTTCTCTCTCTGAAGTTTTTCATGTACCAGTGGAAACAGGAAGGCAGGGACTGTTAAGAACAGAATAATGAGCAAGCTAAAGTTGATCTTGGATAGCTGCCTTGGATCTCTCTCTCTCTCTCTCTCTCTCTCTCTCTCTCACTAGTTGGATCTCTCTCTCTCTCTCTCTCTCTCTCTCTCTCTCTCTCTCTCTCTGTAGGTTTTTTGATTTTATATCCACTCTCTTTTTGAGAAATTTAATTTAATCATATTCTGAGACATCTTCATTCATTTCATGATTGGAGTTCTATCTTCTTAAATAGAAGGAGGGTTGGGCTGAATACAAATAGACAGATGACCTTTAACCAATGATGGAACTGTGAAGAAGATTTATGATCTTGAATGGATTCGTGTGTACACAGATGGCAAATCCCAACGTTTCCATTCTCTGCCACTGCCTCATTTCCTTCTGCCACAGTGCTTTGCTGCAATGTTCATTCATTGTCTTCTCAGTGTGTTTCAATGGATGGGAACGTTTACAAATGAAATCCTTACTAAAGATGAAGTAAAACAATTTTTCTCCCTCAAGGTCTAAATTTAGGAACATCTTTTCTCATAAGAGCTGGTGACATCGCTGGTGTCTAGGAGCAGAACATGGTAGAATCCATCTTTTGGCAGGAAGAGAAAAGAGAACGCACACAAGGTACTACATATTTGCAGTTTTTTCCAAGCACTAGAGACAGCAAATGTTTGCATTAAAGTGCCAATGTGAAGTATGTAGGTGCATGGTCTTTATTATTTTATGCGAAAGTAGCATTTGGAATGAACTTAGAGATGACACTTTGAATAGTCAGTTGTCTTTTCCCAATATATTTAGAAAATATACAATCTATACTATCAAAGTTAGTAACATGGTGTAAAAATTAAACTAGACATGCAGTGCATTTTAAAATTACCACTGACATTTAGTCTGTTTCCAATACCATTTTAAATTCCCTGATGCAGAGAGAAATAAGTTTTGAAGCATGCCTATTATTTTGGAATTTTAGAATATTTGCCTTTATATTTTAATTGCTTTTAAAATTTTTAACTTAGGCGAAAAATATGTGCCTACAGGACCTAAAAAACCTGACTGAATCAGCAGAATAACCTGTCTGGCTTCTGTGTATCACAAGTTCATCATTACCTAACAAATTGGCTCTTTTGAATGGTCTGGCTTGGATCATTTTAATGATGTGTTACAAAATAAATCTCAGCTGCTATAAACAACCTCTCCTTTGTTTAAAAGAAAGAAAAAGAGAGAGAACAAGAGCAAGTAAAACCCTTCCTGTTGCAAAGTGATCACTCTTAAAAACAATTTATATGCTTTTTACAACATTCCTCTTTGACTAGCCACCAGCAGCCAAACACACCCAGGGCGAGGTGTGTATGAGTGTATGCACACACATGCCTATGTCCTCAAAAATGCTATTGAACTCACTTGGTATATTTCACTGTGTCCAAAAAATTATGATTCTTCAAAATTATTTTAACTTGTATTTTAATGCTGAAAAAACGCAAATGGCCTAAAGACTTAAAAAGAAGACTTGACTTTAGGTGGTGGGCAGACAATGCAATATACAGATGATGTATCATAATTGTATACTTGAAACCTATATAATTTTTTTCTTTTTAATTTTATTTTATTGTTTAAAGTATTACAGATAGTAGTACATATATCTCCTTTTTTTCCCCCATTGACCTTCCCCCAGCCTCCTCTACCCCCTGGCACATGCCCTCATCCCACCCCCGCTCAGTGTCTTGTGTCCATTGGTTGTGCTTATATGCATGCATACAAGTCCTTTAGTTGATCTCCTGGTCAGGTTTGCTATAGTGAAAAAGGTATTGGACTCTTGGTTCTTTAATTTACCAGCTACTTCAGGAAAATCATTCATGGGCAGAAACAAAATCCATTGCCTAGATATGGCGGGAGTCAGGTAAATGAAGGTGTAGTTAGCACATTGCCTGCAATATGGGCTGATTGAATCTTACTCCAATCTAATTTATTGTTCACTATGAGAATCAAAATAATAGTTCAAAAGATATCTCATCCTTTGGAACAACATTCAAATCAAACAAAATATTAGAAAATACAGACATATACACAGAAACACATATAACCTGAAAAAAAGAACTAAAGAAAGTAGCTCAACTAAATTTGAGAAAAAAAGACATTCACAACATGATTAAAATGGATCACTGTGAACTTTAAACATATATTTTCTTTTATAACAGGCACTAGCACAATGGAGGGGAGGTCTTGAACATGGTTCCTCTTGCTCAAAATTCTCCCTTGAGTTAAGTAAAGGTATATTCTGAAGCTTAAGCTTTATTTGTCTTTCTACCCTCCAATTTAGCATAATAACGATGTGGGGAATTTAGTCAACAGTAAAAACATACTATGATTTGCCTAGGCTTTGAACTTCAACTGCTTTGGGGATAAGCACAGCTTCTAATTCATGGAAATGTATTGAAGTATAGTTTTATTGCTAATAATTTTGCATCCACCTATTTTAATGTAAATGACAGAAAAGGACACATGCTATCTTTACTCTTTACAGTTATTGGAACTGCTGTTGAGTCCCACACCAGAACAGGCGTTCTGACACGGGTTCAATCTTCAAATTTAAATTAATTTTACTTTTAAAAACTATAGTCAGTATGCTGTACAATAAATCTCAAGAACTTATTTATCTTATAACTTATAACTGGAATTTTGTATCTTGTGAATCCCTTCATCCATTTATTCTCTCCCCATCCATTTATTCTCTCTGGCAATCACCCATGTGTTCTATGTTTCTATAACTTTGTAATATTTTTGTAGATTAGACATATTATTGAGATCATACAGTATTTGTTTTTCACATTTCAAAGACATAATTTCTCACTGTACCCTGCTGTGTTTTTAACTAGATACGTACATGGTGATGAAATGTCACATTTCTGAGTTTCCTTTCCTATTCATTCATTATTTTTGTAATTGTTGACATTATTACAGATGCCCCCTTTGTAATATTTTTGTAGATTAGACATATTATTGAGATCATACAGTATTTGTTTTTCACATTTCAAAGACATAATTTCTCACTGTACCCTGCTGTGTTTTTAACTAGATACGTACATGGTGATGAAATGTCACATTTCTGAGTTTCCTTTCCTATTCATTCATTATTTTTGTAATTGTTGACATTATTACAGATGCCCCCCATTCACCACTTCCACCCCCACCCCTACCTTGTCCCCCTACAACTAACCCCCGCCCCAACCCAGGCCTTCATCACACTATTATCTGTGTCCACGGGCTATGCATTTATGCATATATGCTCTTGGAATAATCTCTTCCTATCCCCCCACACTTTTTCCCTATGAGATCTGTCAGTCTGTTCCAGGTATTCATATCTCTGGACCTATTTTGATAGTCAGTTTATTTTGTTCATTAGATTGCGCATATATGTAAGATCATGTGGAATTTGTCTTTCTCTGACTGGCTTATTTCACTTAATATAATAATCTCCAGGCCCATCCATGCTGTTGCAAAGGGTAACAGATCCTTCATTTTTATAGCCGCATAGTATTCCATTGTGTAAATGTACCACTGTATTATTATTATTATTATTTATTTATTTAAAGTATTACATATATCTCCTTTTTCCCAATTGACCCCCTCCCCTGGCCACTCCCACCGGCGAGAGCAAGTCCCCACTGCCCCAGTGTCTGTGTCCATTGGTTATGCTAATATGCATGCATACAAGCCCTTTGGTTGATCTCTACTCCCCTCTCCCCTGCCTTCTCTCTGAGGTCATATGATATTTATCTTTCTCCGACTGGCTTATTTCACTTAGCATAATGGTCTCCAGTTCCATCCATGATTTTGCAAATGGTAAAAGTTCCTTCTTTTTTTATAGCAGTGAGGTATTCCATTGTGTAGATGTACCATCATTTTTTAATCCACTCATCTGCTGATGGGCACTTAGGCTGTT
This sequence comes from Myotis brandtii, assembly GCF_000412655.1. NCBI lineage: Eukaryota > Metazoa > Chordata > Mammalia > Chiroptera > Vespertilionidae > Myotis > Myotis brandtii. The sequence continues at coordinate 2,169,598 of NW_005361913.1, read as the reverse complement.
TCCAAATCTTAGCTGTTGTAAATTGTGCTGCTATGATATATCCTTTCTGATTGGTGTTTCTGGTTTCTTGGGATATATTCCTAGAAGTGGGATTACTGGGTCAACTGGGAGTTCCATTTATAACTTTTTGAGGAAATTTCATACTGTTTTCAACAGTGGCTGCCCCAGTCTGCATTCCCACCAACAGTGCAGGAGTGTTCCTTTTTCTCCACATCCTCGCCAGCACTTGTTGTTTGTTGATTTGTTGATGATAGCCATTCAGACAGGTATGAGATGGTATCTCTCAGATGATTAGTGACTTTGAGCATGTTTTCATATGTCTCTCAGCCTTCTGTATGTCCTCTTTCAAAAAGTGTCTATTTAGGTCCTTTGTCCATTTTTTGATTGGATTGTTTATCTTCCTTTTCTTAAGTTGTATGAGTTCTCTGTAAGTTTAGGAGATTAAACCCCTATCAGATACTAGAGGCTCAGTGCATGAAATTCGTGCATAGGGGGGAGTCTCTCAGCACGGCCTGCACCCTCTCCAATCTGGGACCCATCAGGGCATGTTCTGCCTCTCACAATCTGGGACCACTCACTCCTAACCGATCACCTGCCTGCCTGCCTGATCGTCCCTAACCACCTCTGCTTGCCTGATCGCCCCTCACCACCTCTGCCTGCCTGCATGATTGCCCCTAACTGCTCCTCTACTAGCCTGATTGCCCCTAACTACTCCCCTGTTGGCCTGATTGCCCCTAACCACCTCTGCCTCATCCCACATTCATGACCAGGGCTTCCCTCCCTCTGGCCGGCCACAGGCACCCAGGCTCCAGGTCAGCTTTGCCCGGGCCAGCCACAGCCGCAGGGGACCGTGGCTTGTCCCTCTCCTGAGCCGCAGGTGCAGGCGCAGCCTCTGGCACCCAGGACCACAGGGTAGGCAGCTTGTCCCTCTCCTAGGCTGCAGCCTGGCTGGTCCCCATTCTTCTCTCGTGAGCTCATTTGTGCCTGGATGGTCACCATTCCTCTCTCCCCAGTGTTGAGTATCTGAGCAGTTCTGGCACGAGGGCATGAGAGTGCGAGGGCTCCAGGGTGTGAGGGAGTGACTCCATTAGCTCTTTATTATATAGGATAACATTGGAAAATATGTTTTTCCATGCAGTGGGCTTTCTTGTTGTTTTGTTGATGGTTTCTTTTGTTGTGCAGAAGCTTTTTATTTTGATGTAGTCCCATTTGTTTATTTTTTTAGTTTCC
>NW_005361913.1:2115806-2167975 GCF_000412655.1 Myotis brandtii | reverse complement strand
ACCGTGGCTTTGTAATATAGCTTGATATCTGGTATTGTGATCCCTCCAACTTTGTTCTTCTTTCTCAGGATTGCTGTGGCTATTCAGGGTCTTTGTTTTCTCCACATCCTCACCAATATCTCTTATTTCTTATCTTTTTGATAATAATAGTTCTAACAGCGGTGATATGATATCTCAGTGTGGTTTTGATTTGTAATGCCTGGATGATTAGTGACATTGAGTACCTTTTCATGCACCTGTTGTTCATCTGTATGCCTTCTTTGGAAAAGTGCCTCTTCAGTTTCTCTACCTACTTTCAAATTGGATTATTTGTTTTTTACTATTGACTTTTATGGGTTTCTTTTATGTATTTTACATATTAACTCCTTATCAGGTATATAATTTACAAATATTTTTTCTCCCATTCTAAAGGTTGTCTTTTCATTTTGTTGATTTTTTTTTTTGCTGTGCAGAAACATTTTAGTTTGATTTAGTTTTACTTGTTTATTTTTTTCTTTGATATCTTGCTTTTAGTGACAAATCCAAAATAATAATTGACAAGTTCAATATCAAAGAGCTTATTCTCTATGTTTTCTTCTAGGAGTTCTTTGGTTTGAGGTTTTATATTCAAGTTTTCAATCAATGTTGAGTTGATTGTGGTGTATGATATAAGATAGGGATCCAGTCCCATTCTTTTGCACATGGCTGTCCAGTTTTCCCAACACCATTTATGAAGAGACTATTATTTCCTTATTGTGTATTCTTGGATCCTTTGTCATAAAGGGGTTGAACATATATTGGTAGTGTTTACATTTAGGCTGTCTATTCTGTTTCATTGATATACGTATGTCTGTTTTTATGCCATCAAACTTCAAATTTTAAAAACCTCACTAACTTTGTGTTTCTCTCTTTTATGAATAAGACATTTAAAATATCAAGATATGACAGAGAGCTTATTTTCCAATGCCAAGGCATTTAGATGACCCCTTCTCCTCTGGAACCAACCTACACTAGTTCTGGTGACAAGACATGCTCAGTTTGTTTAAGATTTACTCTTGCTTGAGAAGATTATCTATGAAGTCATTTTTTTTTCTAACAATCAAGGAGTCTTTTCAAATAGATGCCCTGAGTTCAGTTTAAAAAGAAGTGCACTATGCACACAGAAGAAATTCTATGGGGACATGTCCCACCACCTTGCCACACTTTATGTACCCCGAGTCTTCTTGAGGCCACACCCTTTATCAGAAATTTGAACAGTGTCTTTAAAAAATCTACTCTACAGCAGATGGAGTTCTCCCTACAGGTCATTACTGACACCTACACAAAATTTTGGGGAGGATGTAAAGAAAACAAAACACACTCACAAACAAATATAGACACACACACACACACACACACACACACACACACATATAAATATACACTATTATCCCTTCACCATCTCACTGTCTTCCTTTACCTCATAGAATTCTCAAGATCTCTCACACAGCTAGGCAGAGGCTGCAACCTGAGCACCTATGCTGATAATGCAGCTTGTTTTCTTTCTTTTTTAAAATAACATTTTAATTTTTTCAATTATAATTGGCATACAATACCATATTAATTTCAGGTGCACACCACAGTGATTAGATATTATATAACTTACTAAATGATCATCCCAATAAATCTCCTATCCATTTGACACCACAGATCATCATTAGAATACTATTGGTTTTATTGGTTATATTCCCTGTGCTGTACTTTACATACCCATGACTATTCTGTAACAACCTATTTATAGTTCTAAATCACTGGTGCTCAGAAGCCTGTTTCTACCAAAGGTAGCCAAGTACCTAGTGTGCCCTAGAGACTGGGTGCTTACAAAACAACAACAATAACAACAACAATAAACATTTTAAGCTGTAAGCAGTTTTAGCTCTAAGAAATTGCTTTTAGAGTAGGACTCATCAGACTTTAATGTGCTTTGGAATTACCTGGGGATCTAGTTAAAAAGCAGATTCTGATTAAGTAAGTCTGAGGTAGAAACTGAGATTCTTTATTTCTTTCTTTTTTATTTTTTAGTAGAAATGCAACTGATATCTGTATATTGATTTTGTATCCTGCAAGTTGACTGATTTTTTTTTACTCCTTCTAGCAGTTTTTTGGTGGTGTTTTATGCAATAACATTAGCAGAAAGATGTTGTTTGAAAGCTTGACTTCTTCCTTATAAATTTGGATGTCTTTTACTTCTTTTTCTTGCCTAATTTCTCTTGCTAGGAATTTCAGTATTCTCTTGAATAAAAGTGGCAAAACTGGGCATCTCTATTTTTTTCTGATCTTAGAAGGAAAGCTTTTAGCTTTTCACCATTGAGTATGATGTTAGCCATGGGCTTGTCACATATGGCAAAAAAAAGCTTTTGACAAAAGTCAATATCCATTAATGATAAAAACTATCAACAAAGTAGATCTAGAGAGAACATATCTATATAATAGAAGCCTAAGTGATTGTTACAGTGGAACGACCAGAATGACCAATTGCTATGATGCACACTGACCAGTAGGGGGCAGATGCTCAACATAGAACATGCCCACTGGTGGTCAGTGCACTCCCACAGGGGGAGTGCTGCTCAGCCATAACCTGGGCTTATGACTGGCGAACACAGTGGTGGTGGTGGGAGCCTCTCCTGCCTCCACTGCAGGTGGGTGGTAAGGAGCAAAGGGTCCTGGACTGTGAGAGGGTGCAGGCTGGACCGTGGGACACCCGCCCCCCCAAGTGCACAAAGTTTGTGCACCAGGCTTCTAGTCTTAACATACTAAAGACAACATATGACAAGTCCATAGCTTACATCAAGTTGTTCAAGGGTGCTTTGACTGATGTTAGAACCTTTAGTCCTTTGATAACTCCTAGCAGTGCCCAAACTCAGAATATCTATTGACACAATCATCTCCTCAAATCTCTCTCTCTCTTATCCATTCATAATTTACAGGTGATTCTTAAAACATTGATTTCCATCTTTTCACTCAGGAGACTTTTTTAATGGTGACTTTTTTCTCAAACTCCACCAAAGAGTATCCAGAACCAAAGTTAGCAAGCTGAGAGTTTTGATATCTTCTTCCAGACTGATTTGTTGTCACCCTCTCCTAAAGACTGCATCCTCCATTGATATTGCCTTCTTCTACACTTAGTTTTTGTCATCTATTGACTTCTAGGTCTCTTTTCCACATCCATTGCACACTTTGGCTCCTGGTTCATGGTTTCCTCTTTTCCATATATTGACACCATCTATAACACACTTTTTTCAAATATCTAAAAGTTAGTAGCCTTACCAGAACCCCAAGGCCATCAGAGCTTGCCTCCATAACTTATTGATGATCTCTTCTCTCATCTAAAATAATAATCTCTCTCTTTCCCTCTCTTCTGGCTTATTTTCTTCAGTATATAATTATACTCAAAACACTCCCAACTTAAACCTTTGCTTTGATGTTTTAAAAATCTTTTATAAAATTTTCTATTCTTATTTTATTTTTAACTTAATTTTTATTGTTGACACTATTAATAGATGCCCCCATTTTACCCTGCTTTGCCCACTGCCACCCAGCCTCCACCCCCCTTTCCTCTGTCCATCACTCACCACACTGTTCTCTGTGTCTATGGGTTATGCGTATATGATCTTTGGCTTCTTTCCTTCCTTGAATAACAAAGCTACTATTAGAAAGAGTAGTCTGAACTTGATGCTTCCAGCTCTTTATAAGAATGTTTATAAAAGATTAGAAGGTTTATAAAAAGAAATCTTTTTTTTAAAAAATATATTTTATTGATTTTTTACAGAGAGGTAAATAATAAATCTAATAGATAGAGCGCCTGAATTAATCTAAAAAGTCATCATATTATTTTAAATCTTAGAACACATATACTTATATGTGAATAGGGGGTTAAGTTTTTCTTAAAGTTTTCTTTTCAATGCCTGTGTGAAGTAATTAGGGAGGTGACTCAGCTGTGAATCCAGCAGCAGAACAGATAAGCATGGTCAGACAGACCCACCAGGAGTCAAAGCATTGTCTCATCAACATCATCTCATTGCCTGAAAATAGCTGATGTACACAGACCCCTGGCCTTATGTAGCTACATTCCTCACCCTAGCCCCTTCCCCTTTATAATCCTGTACCCTACACCTTGCCAGAAGGCAAGATATAATGTTTACAAACACCCTGTCTTCTTAATTAGACTAACTATTGCTGTCATTGTAATTCTCTTTGTTTTCTTATAGTCTACAAAATCAGAACTGGGGCAGTGAATGAGCTTCATGGACCCCAACATTCCAAAGCAGAAAATTTGCCACCTCCCTCTGTCTTCTGCAGCCAGCAAAAACAAAAAGGGGGGGATATGTGGGGAAGCATGGGACTTGGTTGGAAAGTCTGTAAAAAGGATTCTCCGAAAGTTCGGAGGCCTCTAGGGCAGTGGTCGGCAAACTCATTAGTCAACAGAGCCAAATATCAACAGTATAACGATTGAAATTTCTTTTGAGAGCCAAATTTTTTAAACTTAAACTATATAGGTAGGTACATTGTTATTAACTTAATTAGAGTACTCCTAAGGCTTAGGAAGAGCCACACTCAAGGGGCCAAAGAGCCGCATGTGGCTCGTGAGCCACAGTTTGCCGACCACGGCCTAGGGGGGTTCTTGCAAAAGGTGGCAGACTCTGCCTTGACTTTTCCAAACAAGTCTGAGCACCTGGATGTTTTACTGGAATTTTTATGTTTAGACTTAAAAACATCCTTGCTTAAAGGATGCATGTGTCTTCTCAAGGATGCTTACCCTGCTGATAGTATCTAATAGTTAATTTTAGTTCAAGCTGTTGTTACAATAAAAGCCTAAGGAGGCAGGCGAACAGGGCTGTTTGCTCCTATAACCAAGCAGTCCCTTAGCTTCTCTTTCACAGAAACATGTGTCAGAGTAATCCATTCATCCATCACTCAAGGTCTGCTGGTTAGTGCTGGCACCTAGCTGCTAAGGGCACTTTAAAGTCATTATCTTGAACTTTCTGTGGCATTAACATGTAAATAATTTCTCCATTTTTTAATTTTTTCAAGGTCTTCCAGTTCATCACTCTTTCTGAAATTTTATCTTCTCTCTCTAAACATTTTGTTAAGCTTACCTTTTTCTGAGAGCTTCATAGTAGGCATTTCGGTGGGATACACTTGGGTTACAGTTTTGCTAGGAATATTATTGCTACAGAATTGACTGTGGGTGTGGGACAGCAGGAGTCCCCACAGAGTAGATGCTGGTCATGTATTGTGTAAACAAATGCTCATTTTCACTGTGTGCCAATATATTGAAAAGATTGGGAATCTATAGTTTAACCATTAAGCAGTTGCTAGCTTCCAGGGTTGAATTATGGTCTTCTTTATGTTCCTCTTCTCTCTCTGCTAAGTTCCCCTTGGTGATCTCCCTGTTCCTACATGTGGATGATTTCCATATGTAGTTCTCAGCCACATTCCAGACATGCAGATTCAACTACTTCTTCCACAGATTAACATGTGGACATCTCAGGCATGTAAGATTTTTTGAAATGTCCCAAACTGAACTCATTATCATTTCTCTCCTAATGAGATCTTGTGGCTAAAGTTTGCATATTGGCTGTGACCCAGTCCCCTAACCAGTTGTCTAAACTAGAGATCAAGGATTATTCTTTCCATTGTTTTATTATTATTATTTTTCTCTCCATCACATCTATTGATCATTATGTCCTATTCTTTTCATCCCACACATATTTCAATAGGTGACTTGCCAGCTTAAAAACCCACCTGCTGGGGCTGACCAGCAGACCCTGAGAGATGGATGAATGGATTATTTTGACACATGTTTCTGTGAAAGGGAGGCTAAGGGACTGCTTGGCTAATAGTAACCAAGCAGCCCGGTTGGCCTGCCTCCTTAGGCTTTTATTGTAACAGCAGCTGAACTAAAATTAACTATGAGATACTATCAGCAGAGTAAGTATCCTTGAGAAAGTACATGCTTCTACAAGATTGGGTCTAAAGAATAAACATAGAGATTCTAGTAAAACACCCCAGGGGCTTGGACTTGTTTGGAAAAGTCAAGACAGAGGCTTGACTTTGGAGAATCTTCCTTACAGACTTTCCAACCAAGTCTAGTGCTTCCCCACACCCATCTATAATTTCCTGTTGTGAGTGCGAGCAAATCCAACAAATTTTAATGATACTCAAGGCCCTTTCTGGTTTTGTCCCAAATCAGTTCTGTTTTATTTCTTATCATGTCTTTTCTCTCCATGTCTGCATCTACTCTCTAAAGTCCAGCCATACACAAACCCTAGAAAGTTTCCTAGTGTATCATATTCAACCTCTCTCACTTTTATCTTCTGCATATTCTTTTTCACTTGACTAATTCATGTTTATTTTACACAACTTATGTAGGCACTTTTCATCTTGTCTTTCTTGACAATTCTCCTACAGCCTCCATAGTACCCTGAACTTTACTTAGCCAAAGTATTTGATACTCTATGTGGTAATTTTCCATTACTTTCATGACTACTCAGTTAGATTGTCAGATGCTTAATGGCAGGGAAGATTTCCAATTCATCTTTGCATCACTTTCCTTCACCATAATACCAAGTGTTATGAGCAGAATTGTGTCACCCAGAAAAAGGTATGTTGAAGTCCTAACTACCAACTCTCAGAATGTTATTTTATTTTATCTTCATCTTTGCAAATATAATCAAGTTTAGGTTAAGATCATAAAGTTGAGCCCTAATCCGATATGACTAGATTATATTTCCCTTATAAAATTGGGAATTTGGATACAGGCACACAAAGAGGGAAAACAATGTGTAGACACACAGAGAGAACTCCAAATGATAATGAATGCAGACACTGGAGTGATGGCTCTAAAAGCCAAGGAATGCCAAAGGCTGATTGTAACAAACAGAACTAGAAGAGGCAAGGAAGACTATGCTACAGGTTTCAGAGGGAGTATGGATCTATGCACACTTTGATTTCTGACTCCTAGCCTCCAGAACTGTGAGGCAATAGATTTCTGTTCTCCTAAGCCACCCAGTTGGTGGTATATTCTAGTCATGGCAGCCCTAGGAAACTAAGCAATGCCAATATTTTGAATAAATACCAATATCCTGAATAAATGATCAGGTATCCTGTCCCCTAAAACTCACTCACAAAAATATACTCAGAAGTACTGAATGTTTGTATTCTCTGTGTAATTTGATCAGATAAAATATGTCATTATTTATAAAATGCAGGTGTTAATAAAACTTTCTAGAAGGAACTGTAACTAAATGAGTAAATACACATAAAACACTAAAAAATAATATTAAATATTATTATTAGTGTGTTGTTGTTGTCATCCTTATTACTGTTATTATTCCTCAAGGAACAGGGAGGCATATTCACACATAATTACCCAGGCGAGGGCACTGGGTCCATAAGATCGCAGCCCTTGCACTCAGTGCATGCTTCCTGTCTGACCGGACCACTGTGAGATTTTCCTTTTGTCAGAAGCCAGAAACCACAACTGTGTTTGTCTTGGAGTCACACATTTTCTTCCTAAGAATGAGTCTTAAAATTGTGATATAAGTAATGGAAAACAAAACAAATACACAATTCACTTTAGATAAATATTTGTTTTATAAATAACTACTCAAAAACTACCTGAGTAAACCTGTTAAGAAAAATCCAGAGTTCAGAAAAAAAACTAGAGCTGACTATGCACATTATATAAGATCATTTATTTTCCAGAATGTCTTTAATCAAGACATAAAATTTATTTAAAATTGATTAAAAATCTGAGCATATTTAAAATTTCCTGGTCAAACACCTAATCCACAGAGACTGTGTGGGCATCCTGGACATAAAATGTTGATAATCTTGCAGATTTCATTTTTGCTTCTTTCTCTCCTTAGAAATATTTCTTCCTTTCTTTAAATGGTCCTGTGTCCTAATATGTTCCTAAGAGTTCCCCAACTACTCATTAAATCCTGCTCACAAGATTGAATCTAATGATATAAAAATTCTGTTATGAATGACCAATACATTTTAAATTTATTATTTTTTGTTACTTCCAGGAATGTTTAAGAAGCTCGTACATCAATCATCAGATGGCTCTTCAGATATCTTCATGCATGTGTGTGTACAGGACAGGGATATTAAGGTGACCTTGGCATTAAGTTCATTTATTCTTGGAACAAGAGTGAATACTGATGAGGCAAATGGCACCTTCCTGGCTTTGATCATGTTATGCCACTCTCTAAGGCCTTAACAGACACCTGGGGAGAATCCAATTCAGTGATCTCTACATTTTCCAGGTGATTTGTATATGTTTAGAGATTTTCTTTAGCACCCAATGTTTTATTTTGCCATTCTTTCAGGAAAGCTACTGAACCTGCAGGAATAAAATACTTTACAGACATATTCAGAGAGAACGTCATAAAGAAAAAAAAGTGAACAGAGTTGAAAAAAAGAAAGAAAATATTCTTCAAAAATTAGGTTAGAAGCTTGATTCTAAGTTGCTGAAGATATTCTGGGAGGTGGAATAGCCTGGCTGCAGAAATATTCATGGAATGTTATAAAATATTTTATACAGAATAAATATAGTTTGATTGAAAAATGAAAAGGATAAACAAAGCGAAAGAAAAATAATAGAAACTAAACAGCTTCCAGCTGGTCCTGTTGGTAGTATGCAAAGGGTGAATTGGTGGTTTATGCAACCAAGAAAGTGCTTTTGTGAAAGTAAATAGCGAATAGGTAAGCATTAACAACTTTAGGTTGCTCTCATGTCCCTTCCCCTTCTATTCATTCCATCATTATTCTCAGCTTCCTTTCCAAGGCCTCTATGCAGTTGTCAATGACACTGAAGAACCTGAGGGGAGCTTGTTGCCACATGCAGAATGAAACTGCTTTCTTTGGAATTGGACATATACATATATTTATGGATAACTAAACTGTTACAATTTCTGAATATTATTATACATCATGACAAATTTTCCACAAAAATAATAAAAAATAAAGATGGTAATTTTGGAAGCCATGTGGCATGTAAGTAAGAAACTAACTTTTTGGCAGCTACAGCTGAAAACTATTAGTTTCCATTTCCTGAAAACTGTTACAAGCATTGAGAATATAGTAGTGATAGTAGCAGTAGTGATAATAACAGATACCTGAATTTATTTTATTCCAAACTCTTTTCTATTCTTCTTTACATACTCATATCAGATTATCACTAATAAGAGCACAACTGTTGCCGTAACCGGTTTGGTTCAGTGGATAGAGCGTCTAAGGGCATGTACCTTGGTTGTGGGCACATCCCCAGTAGGAGGTGTGCAGGAGGCAGCTGATCGATGTTTCTCTCTCATCGATGTTTCTAACTCTCTATCCCTCTCCCTTCCTCTCTGTAAAAAAAATCAATACAATATATTTTTCAAAAAAGATCACAACTGTTATATTTGTCATCTCAATACTATGAGAATGATATTAAAAGATGTACTTTATTTTCATGTTTACATAAAAGAAATACCTAGCCAATAATGTGGAATAGTGTTTCTCACTGGGGTTGGGAGTGGTATCACTGACAAGTTGAGCTGGACATTCTGTCACAGTGCAGTCAAGTCATCATCTCGGGCTCCTGCCCACTGAATGCCAGAAGCATCCCCACCTCCAGCATTAGGAGAACCAAGACCCCACCTCCCTGCCTTGTTCACATACAGATGTGCAAACATTCTCTGGATGGATAGTATCACCTTGCTGTGAGGCACAGAACTAGAATTTTAAAAAGCATTTTTTTATTAAAACAGAAAAGTCAATTCTCAATGAGAATACCTTTTTCCCCCTTTAAATTTTATATCCTCTCTCCTGAATCAATCAGGCTATCAAGCCAAGAAAAATCTCTTAGAACCAGCCTCTGTACCAGAACAGGAACATTCGTAAAATATCTGGCACAGGATAGGTGTTCAGTGAACACCGACATTTTCCCCTCATGTCCCTTTTCCCAAGAGGAGGACATGAAGTAGGGAAACATTTCATGTTGAGATATTGTGGTTATGACTTTATTGCTCATTGGGAAAGGGTAAGTCATTTTCTTGCCCATTTGCTTATCAAAAGCAGGCTGTCCACTCTTATTTCATCATCTTGATGGACAGGGCATAATTTGTTTCATATTGTTAACACAGAACCAGTCTTTTCTAGCCAAGTTGCAGGCAAATTTCAACGGCAAAAATTATCAACCATTAAAGAAGGCCATGTACGGCAAGGCACCAGCACTTTGCTGACTGATACAAGCTGCTATTTTATTTTTGGAAAGTAGCCTAAAGCTATCATGGCTCTGGGTTTTTGACAGGCATCATGTATTTCTATTTCAGAAGAAAATTTAACTTTAAAAATCAAGTAGCCCGAGGGTTTGGAATCATATTTAAATTTTTAATGTTGTCAAAAATACTTTGCAGTATTCATTTGTAACTGGACTAAACTCTCTGGAAATTAATATGTACATTGTCTCAACCCTATTTTATAGTTTGTAATGCAAAAATAGTTAAAGGGCCAGTTATCAAGTTTATCGTACTAAGAGAAGTAAGAGATCTACCTGTCTATTCTTTTCTTGCTAGACAAAGACATACTGTTCTGAATGTATTTCTGTCAAGAACTAATATAGATCTGCTTCTGGTTGTTTCCAATTTGATCAGGTAAATGAAGTTCTCAGAATAGATATGTAATATAAAGATGGTCCAATTGGTGACTTAGTCATCCACAAAGCAAGCATCGGAACTGGTAAATTTGATAATTGTCACCTGGTCAAATGCACGTACTAATTAAAAACAATGATTGTTTGGTTGTTATTGACCTGGAAGCTAATAAATCTGAGATAGAATGAAGGGACTTTGGGTAGTCTGGATTAGGTTTAGGGGAAATGAATAGGATCATCATGGGATATTTGAAGACTCATTGTGTGAAACTGAAACAAACAAAACATTTTTGTTAATCAGATAGCGCTTGCTTTAAAGTGTACATCTTCCTTTCATAAGCAATGTAACTTTGTCTAAAACTTTTATCTTCTCTTGGAGTCAGTGTCTTAATGCAAAAAATTCCAAGAATAAAATAATGGAAACAATACTAACAAAAATATGCCCAATTGCATTCTTATGAGGCTTAAGAAAATGTATAAGGAACAAGTTCTGCAATTGTTTCTGCATTTAATAGCCATTATTTCTTTTCCTGTTTACTCATAAATGGGACCCCTCCCAATGAAGTGGTTCAGTAAATATTTAGAACTTATGTAGGCTATTCACGCTGACCACAACTTGGGCAAAATACCCATGTAGTGGTATGTGATTAATGTATACCAGTTAGTCTGTGTACAGCTTGCCAGAAACCAGAAAGTAGACGTGAAAGTCAGCAGCTTTCTGACTAGCTGGAATAAATCCTTGGACAATATTTTCTAAGATGTTTAAAAAGTATATCCAAAATGCAGAAGTAATCTTGTACAGTTGTACTGTCACCATGACAAATGTATATGGAAATATATGGGACTCTGAAGAGCCCATAGGAGTCAGATCCCTTACAGCTCTCTGAGATATTCTGGAGAGGCATAATGGAATTTCAGCTGTACTTTAGAGAGATGACAGATGAAATAAAGACATTCTGAGGATTCATAGGCAATGCTAGTTCCATACATGCAAATATAGACCTTTTTCAGGCAGAAGATGAGAGAAAAATGGAAATATTATTTGGAAGTGGTTTTCGAAAAGCCTTAAATTTCCAGTAGCCCATACATCTTCAAAGTTTGTGACTGTAAGAGCATTGGGAGGGGAGTGGGGCCTTTGGAAAACCCAGCAGTGGAGTTCAGGAAAGCTAGCGACACACACTAAGGAACTATTATGAACTACAAGTGGAGCCCAAAATTTCCTGTAAAACACAATGCAAAGTCAGAAAGTGGTGAGGAATAGATAACAAAATAAAATTGACAAAATTGATACTTTTGAATTTTGATGCTAGTTGCACAGGTGTTTATTTTACTATTATCTCTATTTCTGTGCATGTTGAAATTTTTCCATAATAAAAAATAAATAACTAATATTGGCATTTCTTAAACTGTTTTGGGTCTTGGAACACTTTAAGTAACTTGTGAAGGCAATTGATATTCTCCCGTGGTCGGCAAACTGCAGCTCTTTGGCCCCTTGAGTGTGGCTCTTCCTAAGCCTTAGGAGTACCCTAATTAAGTTAATAACAATGTACCTACCTATATAGTTTAAGTTTAAAAAATTTGGCTTTCAAAAGAAATTTCAATCGTACTGTTGATATTTGGCTCTGTTGACTAATGACTTTGCCGACCACTCTATGCAGAAATATGCATGCATTAAAAATATCTGTATATTTTTTCAGAGGTTCACAGATATCTCTGAACCTGACCCTGAAGTCTATCCATGTGCCTCTTGGGTTCAAGAGATCCCTTGTTTATATACAGGGAATCTTTCCAAATCAAGAGTCTAGAAGACTTTAAACTGGGACTTTGGATCTTAAGTGGAATTCATGGTTCTCTTTCCTCAAAGCTTAGCTTTAGTTCAGATCACTTTTACTTTCCACTCTTCTCAAGCACCTTCTGCTCTATGCTCTATAATCAGCGGTTCTCAACCTGTGGGTTGAGACTCCTTTGGCGGTCGAACGACCCTTTCACAGGGGTCACCTAAGACCATCCTGCATATCAGATATTTACATTACGATTCATAACAGTAGCAACATTACAGTTATGAAGTAGCAACGAAAATAATTTTATGGTTGGGTCACAACATGAGGAACTGTATTTTAAGGGCCAGAAGGTTGAGAACCACTGCATATCCTACAGGCCTCTCTCAGGGGTAACAGTACTTCTCTCCATTTGTGCTTTATAGCTAGAAAGACAGGGAGTCAAGGCAAATTCAAAAGAAAATAATGTTTTGTGATACCATGCTACATGGCCACAGAATTTTTTAAATAACAGTGAAGGCTTTTCTAAACTCCATTGAAAAGAATTTAGTAGATAACACAACAGCTAATTGGTATTATACATATTTGAGCTGATTATTGTTTCATGAAATGGAAGCTATGTTGGTTAAAATTAGAAAAGGAAGAAAAGCACTCTATTGGTTATAAACTTAGAATTTGGAGAGAAAAAGATCAAAATTCAGTTCCATCAATTTCTTATCATTGAGACTTCAAGGTAATCACTTACTTCCATGAACTTTGGCCTTTATTCTTCTGTAAATTGTGTGATGTCTAAGTTGTATAAAATATTAAAATGAGATAACTTTTATGAACCCTCCAATTAATAGTGGCTATGAGTGGATATTCCAAATACATCTTGACTAGGTTATTGTGTAGTACTCAAGAGCTCATTATTTTATCTTTATAAAGCCCTCAAACATATCAACAATAATATCACATCAGGCATTTCCTATGTGTTCATATATCACCATTTCCTTCTCAATTTGCTTCTCCTTAGGATCACTTCTTCGTTTACTGTGTTTTTCACTTCTCTAAGCATATATCCTGATTATCCGCCAGGTGTCTCCAACATTTTTACTCTATAAATTAAACTTGCAGGACTCCATACAATCTCATGATTTTTAATTGCTATCCATAGATTGATGATTTGCAATAAAAAATAGCCCTTTATTTTCCCATAAGCTGTAGACTTTGAAATGCAAATGACAGATTCCAAAATGTCCAGAAAGGAGCTTCTATTCTCAATGTATCCCTGTCGCTACAACAGTTACCACTCTTCGATTTCTCTATCTCAGTTGAGTTTATTACTCACCAACTTGCAAGTTCCTGTACAGGATATCCTCTCTCATCATCCAAATTCAGGCAACTCTGGCTAAGTCTTCCTCCTAGTTATTATTATTATTTGCATTCTCTCCTTTCCTATTGCTACTCCCTCAGTTCAGAATGTCATTGTTTCTCCCCTAGATATCTGAAAGAACCTGCTAGCTTGTTTCTCTAATTATTATCCTCTGTTTCACTACCCACATCTCTCATAATGTGTTTTGAATGAAATCTAAAGCTGGTCTCGCACTCCCCTGCTTGGAAATCAGTTTGGCACACAGTGCCCACTGCTATCGGACTGGCCTCCATCACCTGCTCCTTTCTGACTCATATTTTATGTTTGAGAAAAAAAATATGGGTTTCTCTTACTCAGGGAGATTTTTATATCCCTTTGCTTTTTATGGGAACATTCTTAGTGTGTGCAATATTCCTTCCAATTTTTTTTCCCTATAGTAACTCATTCTCGTTTTCTAAGATTCTTTCTTCCCTGACTCTTTAGCAAAAATCGCTTTCATTGGCTGCACAGCAAAACTCTATCTACCTCCTGAATTTTCTGCCTATCCAGTTAGACATAAGCTCTGCAAGAGCCTGGTTTTCCATATACACACACACACACACACACACACACATGTTAAGAACATACCAAGTGTTTTTATATAAGATTAAACTAAACATGGTTCTTATAATGACAGAATAGTTTAGAAATGCAGTAGCATGTCAAAATTGTAGGAAAATATGAAGTAGTAAGAATTTTCTAAATTTAGCATATACTATCATCAGCACTAGTCAACAAGATTTTTTGTAAATTCAATGATTTCCCATGAAATTATTCTTTTATCAACATGAGAAAGCTGAAGCCAAAATAGAAAGAATGGCAGGAGGTGGAGTGCAAAGGACTTCTGATTCCCAAATGTTTACCTCACATTACCTGAAATTAAACACTTTGCACACTTTGGAAGTTCTACCAAGTAAAAATCACTTTTTACTCATAGAGGGTCATCAATCATTAATTCATTTGTGTATACTGGAAACCAGGATATTTTCCTCATATTGAAGACCTATATGATATTGATTAAAGAGAGAATTGTGGATGTGGGTAACAGTGAATATGACGAAGAGGATTTTCTTTAAAATGTGAGAGGATGGAGAATAGGGACAGATGAAAGTGAAGTGACAGACCTGGTCAGGGTTTGAGTAGCCTGGTGGTACTATGGGGGTTCTCCTGGCAGTGTTGTTGCAAAGCTTGTGTACTACATCAAACTAGCTGACATTGTTTACACTGTAGACAATTCACATTACAGTTTATGGAAATTATGCCACCTCTGTGGCCTTAGTTGGTAGCTCTGGCTGAGCCTGAGGGAAGAAAGTTACAAGACACTAAAGCAATACAGAACCAGAGTGGAAGGACACACACAAATAAAATATTGTGCTTATATTCACCCTAGTGCCTGCATGCTACCTTTTATAGAGCGGGCCATAAAATATATAATAGCAAAATCAATTTTAAAGTAAGAAAACCCCTTAAATTCAGTGTCTAGCCATAAGAACTATTGAAAAAGAAGCTGCCAGAAACATCTCTATCAAATGAACATTGGGCATATAAGCGTTTTTGGCCTTGGCATATGGAAGCAGCTGTAAATAGAGGTGTCTCCATCCTGAAAGGTCTCTCTTATTGCTCTCATGGATGATGGAGCAAATTTTACTGGTCATTTACTGACGAGGCTGAGTCTTAAAAGGAGAGTGAACTTATATTTTGAGTAATTTTTTATTATAATGGTAAACTTTGCCATAAAAACATACACTGGATATAGTAAAGTAACAGATTTTCCTAGTTTGTGGAATTATTTCTAAGTTTAGAAAACAGGATCAGTATTTGAAATTGGAATCATCATAGAAAACCTGAAGTATATTGTTATCTATGTTTCTATTTTTTTATGCAGAAGAATTCTTTTGGTTTATCTACTAAAAATGTTTTGTCTTTTATTGATCCTCTTAATCAAATGTAATACATATTATAGAGTTAAATAACTTATCAAATTAGAAGATATTTAGTGGACTTATACCTTGAAGTTTAGAAACCAGTGTCAGGGATTAAATAAGAAGGCATGAGATGGCATTATGCCCCGTGATCTTTAGCTTTCAGGCACAGATGAATTAATGATCAGAAAGATAACTCCTAAAACAATAAAGGACTTTAAGCCAGCCCTTCAGATAACATTATTTTTACTGCTCTTTTCTATTTCTAAGTGCCAAAAATATGATTGAGAAGATAGAATATTTCTCCCCAATGCAGAAGTCTAGATAGTTTATGAATTTTTCTTAAAGAGTTTATCATCACTTACAGCATCCATGAAAGCAAAAAGGATTCTATTTTCACTATTGAAATAACTTTAAAATGAAGCTTTCTCAAATCCTACGCTTTCTCCTCTGGATCTACCACCAGTAGTTTAGTCGGGGAATCTGGTAATAGGAAATAACCAGTGTCAGCAAAATCTGGGATTTAGAGAAACAGACTTTTTGTAATTTACCATAAAACTTCCCAGTATAAACTTAGGGAAAATTATTAAATAATAAATAATGGAGGATAGAGCTAGAAGAAAATAAATCAAAGGGCTTTCCATATACTTGGAAATTCAACATCCCCACTGTTTTGCTCTGTAGTTAGGTAAGATAAGGTAAACAATTTTAGAAGGAAAAAAATGGGAATACTTAGATTTTTAAAAGACTAAGTATTGCTGCCTAAGCAGCCATTTAGTCAACATATTAGTTCCTAACCAACCCAGTCCTTTTGAAAGAAGTTACCAGTCAAAACATTTTATCAGCAGTTAATCAAGACAGCTAATGGTCTATGCATGTACATACTTCACGACCTGGTGCAATTTAAATTGATCATATATAACTGGCAGCTGCCAACTCTCACCCGGCTTAAGATAAAGAACAAGGAACAAAAATAAGAAAGTAATGGTTAACATCTCTAGCTCATTATATGACACCAATTTGTTTTCTGGGATATTTCAGAAGGAAATATCCAACGACATAATTTTTTTCATTTCTACATATTCAGCAATTCTAATGGATTATTTCTGTATAGTTAACTCTAATTGACAGTGGTCTGAATATATTTTAAATGGACACAAGAGTTGACACAGATATTTATTTGAGACAAGGTCAAGTTTGAGAAAAAAAATATTGCTAAAGAAACTACTGGGTGAAGTAGGTGGCAAAGACACATCCGGGACAGGAGGCTGCAAGGCCTGGATGTAGGTCCTTGCTCAGTTTCTGATGACTTCACTTCAGAAATAAAATATCCCACCCATTATAAGACTCAAAGCAGCAAACTCCATTTGGTAGGGAGGTATCTCCATTGACCCCTGTTCAGGCCTCCAACAGATGGGAAAGCTCACTATGGGGAAAAGAACTGGTGGGCGTCTTCCTTCGTTTTGCTACCTCAGTGTTACTCTTCCTCTAACTGGTTTCTGCTATACCTGACCCCATAGCATTGGGATACAGGGGAAGGAGAGAAAAAAGAATGGCAGGAAAGCCCTTAAACTGACAAAAGATATTTATCCTGATCTAATGTCAGTGCTCTAAGGGCTTGGCAAGACTGTAAAACCCATTTTGGCCTGAGATTTGTGAATTCTTTGGAGACCTCTGTGTGTCCCCTCCCTACCTCACCTCCACTAATCTAAGCAATTTTTGAATCTAGTTCCCTGGAGTATGTTAAATGTCCTATGGATCCAATGAGACTTCCAGTGGCCTTTTTGGACTCACAGTTTTATCCGGGAGAAACATGTGTACATGCTTTACTGTGGCAGTCTCTGGATGCAGCTATTTCACAGATCTCTGCCCTCTTTCTGCCAATCCTTTATAAATCTCCAGGTTCACTTTGTCACCAGTCTTCTGTCATTTTCTTTGGGAGAAGGGTGGCACTGCAGAGGATACCGGGAGGGATCATTTTGGTGATTTCTTTAAATCCCTATTCTCCTAAACAGGAGGTAAGCAGCAGATACTCTCATTTCTACCTTTGAGTTGGGAGAGATTGAACCATCACTTTCTCCTAAGAATATGCCCTCAAAATGACTCATAATTCTATCCCTTTTATACCTTCCATGAGTAAGAGAAGTTTCAGAATTGTCCAACATATTTTTATCACTATTCCAAAAAAAATTGTTCCCAATTTTGAGCTAACACCACCTTTAAAATTTGTTTCACCTGAAGCTTTCAATTAAACATTGTCTTACATAAATAATAAATTTTGAAGTTTTATATTCTACCTACACTTGTTTACATAGAGATAAGTGTTTATTGTCTAGTTTCTGAGAACTTATGAAAATAACACTTTGAATTATGATTATATCTTCCAATATCTTATTATAACATTGTGTTGGTTTATAGTTATGTAAAACTAAAATATTTGAAATGTAAAATAATATGGCCTTTGGGACTTCAGCTTGAAATGCCCTAAATTAGACTTTTCACTTATCATCATCAAAAAACTATTACACATTCTTATCATCCCAGTTTGAGGAGAGATGTTTGTTATTATTTTTACTTAACAAGATAAAAGAACAAAAATGTTGTTAGTAATTTAAATACACATTAAGCAATTTGGGACTAGGAAGTGCCTTCTAGGGAATTCTGAAGCTGCATCATTCACGATGGTAATAACTAGCCACACAGCTCTATACATTTAAAGCACTTAGCTTACATCAAATGAAAGATTTCAGTTCTTAGGTGCACTAGCCGCCGTGCAAGTGCCCAATAGTCATAATTGCCTAAAGACTACCATATTGGACAGTAAAAATATATATAAAAAAAGAATCATTGTAGACATTTCAATTGGATAGCACTGCTCTAAAAGAAAGATGCCATAATCAAACCAATACAGACAGAATCAGATACTCTGTCAGGGGAGGTGAGAAAATGCTCAAGTTGCTTAGGATGGGCCCCCCAAGATAGGAGGGAGGGTTTGCACCATGTACTCTGATTAGATGTCTTTTCTGGGACAGCTCAGCTTGTTTTGGTGATGCCATTCAGGAGGTAGGGCAGTGTGTTATAGAACTGGGTCTGCTGAAT
Source organism: Myotis brandtii (assembly GCF_000412655.1). Lineage (NCBI taxonomy): Eukaryota > Metazoa > Chordata > Mammalia > Chiroptera > Vespertilionidae > Myotis > Myotis brandtii. The sequence continues at coordinate 2,149,123 of NW_005361913.1, read as the reverse complement.
TACAAGATTATAGCTGCTGAGAAAGTATCTTGATCTAGACCTATAACTAGTTCTAGACCTAATGGCCTCAGAGAAGCTGAAAGAGACTCGAAAAGTGAGGACTTGTCACAGTGAAAATTTAATTCACTGCTGAATGTTAATATTTATTTTTGAAAGAAGCTCAAGTAAATCAAGTAAAATGTTTCATTTTCTTTCCCTGCCCTTAAAGTATTATGCTATAGATTCACAGTCACTTGTTAAGATAATGAGATCTGCAGTTATGGTGTGTACTATGTCACTGGAACTTCACTAGGGACAATAGTAATGTGATTTCTCTTTTAAAACTTATTTATTTTTAAAATTGAAATCGTTTGTTTCAAAAGAGCAGGAAGAGATGAGATAAAAACTGGAGATGATGAAAAAATATGTCCTGTTTGTTTTCTGTACAAAACAAAAGGTTAGAGCTATTATTTTTTTTCTTCAAAATAAAGCAAATACCTTTTTGGTCATCTATAATAGGGTAGAGCTATTTTGAACAGTTTGATGTCATTTCTGCATCCCTCAAAGAAACAAAGGGGAAAGTCAGAGGAAAAGGAAAAGGCAGCTTTGATAAGTTACACCAGCCTGCTGGTCCCAGAGAGGGAAGCATCCTGTTTTTATCATGTGGCTGAAAAACAGTGGAAAAAATTTTACTGTGATCAATGGTATTCATTCTTTTGTTATTTCACAGTTACCTGCCATAATTCCCTAAATAATCAAACTGAATAAGGGCCATTGTAGTGACAATAGGTCAGTCTGGATAAAGGTCACTGGAAAATTACAGTTGAGGTGGAGAAAGAATGGTGACAAACCAGAGAAATTTCATGATAAGAATAACAGTCAGTGTCTTGAATGGCTATCACCATTAGATTTTATAACAGTCCTATCAATGCCATCAATTAATACTTCCAATTACTGTAAAAGTCAGTGTACTATACATAAACAGTAATAGAAAAAAATTCATGTTCATAAAAATGAAGAATCCTTTCCAAACAAAAATGGCCTTTAAATGGACTTTTTGTGGTTCCTAGGATTGCTGTATCCATTAATCATGTAATCATTTTGGCAAAATGACCTCAGAAATTGCTGCCATTTGGAATTCATATCCATTCAGTTGTCTTATCTCTGGGTTTCCAGGTGCATTCCTATAGCATTTATCAACATAGCATCTATAGGATGTCACTTCAGCACAAGTACATGTGCAAGATTATAGAATTAACACCTCTTCACCCGTCTATATATCAGCCTGGCTTTATAGACCATCCTCCATATTGGGGCAGAAAGAGGAGAGCAGCATCTCTATGTGTTAGAATATTTAGGAATAATACTTAAGGCAAAGTTCTAGGTTCTTTTCTTTCATGAACATGGCTCTTTAATTAATATAAGATTATTAAACATGGATCTATCTAGTAACTAATTTGCATTCTTAACATCTTTGTTAGGACTTGAAAGAAATATTTAAAAATCCAGTTGGTCACCTGGATGTTTGTTTTTCTTGTGGCCAACCATATGGATATTTAAACTTATCAATATAAAATTATATTTTCAATGATTTTATATGAATTATGCAGATACAGTCTCAGATTGGAGGCAAGACCAGTTGAAATGATGCCATAGAGCTATGTATACCACTAGTACTAGTAAGTATTTATCAAGGGGGACTGTTATTTAAACCTCTTTCATTAGGAACAGCATTATATTTCATATAGAATTGGTTTACTATTTTAGAATTTCTATATATTGTTTCATTTCATTATAGCTTTAAGCTTCCCAGTAAATTGGAAATATTCAAGTGTTTAGATTCCCAGTGGATTGTCACTGGGAATGAACAGAAGTTCTCTTTCCCTCCCCCTCCTTTTCCTGTTTTCAAGTTACAGGGCCAGATATATGGCTGTGAGACAACACAGAAGCAGTGTAAAGAAAACCATTTTGCTCGAGTCCTGGCAGCTGAACTCTCTCCAAATGCTTTTAACAAGAAAAAAAAAAATATATATATATATTAAATGCCAGATTTGTGGAGCCCTTGTTCACCTCATGATATTGCTGTAGATATGAATGTACACCAAATGAGGTAACAGATTATGAAAAGTCAATGCTTAAAGTCTTTTGAGTTTTATAACAAGAGATCTGTAAAGTTTAAAAGCATATCAGGTTTCTCAGAGATTAACTCTGGACTGCATTTCAAAGTGTATCAAGTGCTGTCTGCTTTATACCAAGCAGAAGGGAATGTACTACCAGACTAAGCAGACAGAACCAATAAGAGCTGTAATAAATCAAATTAAGAAATATTTATTGAACATCTCTGCATCTCAACATTGAGCCTAGGTGTGTGATATATATAAAATATAAATGAAGAGGTCTCTGGTCTCAAAGAGCTTAAATGAATTGAGGAGTATGTGATTGCATAGAAAATAAATAATAATGCAAAATTTATATAGCAATTCAAAATGAATGTCTCCAGAAATATTATAAATTATAAAAATGAACCAAACCAGGAACATTAAAAAATGTATTTAAAATTTTAGGCTATAAAGGCAACTTCATACAAATGTTGTGGAGAATATGTTGGAATTTAGGATATAGATATTTTACTTCTGCAGACACATCACACTTGAGTGAATCCTATGTTTATTCTCAGTTTGATGCTGTGTTTGTAATGGGGGAAGATGGACAAAATGGCTACAGCCAACTGTGCCCATGCAATGAGGTTAAAAGTAAATTATAAAATAAAAATATATAATAATCAAGTCACTGAATTTAAGTGTAAAAAAGTGCATGCTTGCTCTTGAATATATCATAAGATGATATCATAACCAATGTTTCTATTTCTATTGCTAGGCTTATCTGAATTATCTTTCAGATCTGTCCATCCCTCAAAAATCTCTGAAAGGCCCAGCCTTAAAGCAGTTTCCTCTTTATTATTTTGTAACTATGCTTATTAAGAAAAAAAAAACATATTTTACAATTTAATTTTATTTTATTACTGACAGTACATATTACAAATGTTGCCCAATCCCCCCCTCTCTTTACTCCCCTCCTCCCAGTTCCAATCCCACCCCAGGCCTTCACCACGCTATTGTTTGTGTCCAGTGGCTATGCATATATGTTTATGAGTTATTTGGTTAATCTATTCCAATCTCCTCCCACCCCCACTACTTGAGATATGTCAGTCTGTTCCATGCCTCCATGTCTCTGAACCTGTTTTGTCCATCAGTTTATGTTCACTAGATTCCACTGATAAGTGAGATCATATGACATTTATCTTTCTCTGACTGTCTTACTTCAATCAGCATAATACTATCCAGGTCCATCCTTGCTGTCACAAAAGGTAAGAAATCATTCTTTTTTACTGCTTCATAGTATTCCATTGTGTAAATGTACAACAGCTTTTTTATCCACTTAACTGACCTGAACCCACCTAAATAACCTTTGATATACATGACCTCACTCATATTGACATTCAATTATTATTACACCACGAGGTGCAACAGAGTTTAAACATACAATAATAAATAGCCATGAAACCCAGTATAAAATAAATAAACAAATAAAATACTTTTACATGAAGCAAGACTTTACAAACCTAGACTAAATTAAAAAGAGAAAGAGAGAAATAGGAAAATGGCCAAACCCCTTATCTTGAGGAAAGAGGTAACAGACATTATTTGTTAAAGATTTTGTTAGTTTAATAGAGTTCTAAGAATGCCATTAAGGCATTAAGCTAATTTCAACTACTGAAAGTACCTGCTGAAAAAAAAAAGCCCTAAAAGATATCCAATAACAAAATGGACAATTAATGGAAAAGCAAATAAACTAAAATTAAAGCATATTAGAAGATTAAAAAAAATAAACCAAACAACATATCAATAAGGGATTGGCAGAGGACAGACAAAAGTAATTAATTTAATAAAGTGCTATTTAAAATGCATGGGCAAGTTTAGGAACATCACCAGGTTAAAAATTCAGTAACCCAGGCTGAGCAACATCAGGGACCTTTACCACGCATGAACCTGAAGTGTTTATGCTAAGTGAAATAAGTCAGACAAAGACAAATACTATGTGATATCACTTATATTTAAAAGCTAAAACAAAACAAAATAAAAAACCAAGCGCATAAATACAGAGAGCAAACTGGTGGTTGCCAGAGGTAAGGGGGTGGGAGGAGAAATGGATAGAGGGGGTCAAAAGACACAAACTCCCAGTTATAAAATGGGTAAGTCCTAGGGACCTAATGTACAGCATGATTGCTACAGTTAATGATATTGCATAGCATATCTGAAAGTTGCTGACAGAGTAAATCTTAAAAGCTCTCACCACAAGGAAAAACAACACACATTTTTTATAACTACGTGAGGCGATGGATGTTGACTAGAATTATTGTGATAATTTTGTTGCAATGTATATAAATATTGAATCATTATGTTGTATATCTGAAACTAATATAATGTTAAATGTTAATTACACCTCAATAAAAATAGCAATACAAGCCTTCCTTTCCTCCAAAAGTGTCCAAATCCTGATCCCTAAAATCTGTGAAGGTGTTATATTTATTATATGGCAAAGGGAAAGTAAGCATCCAGATGGAATTGAGGATGATAATTTGCTGATCTTGAGAAGAGAAAACAATCTAGACTGTATGGGTGAGCTCAATGCAATCGCAGGATCTTTAAATATAGAAGATGGAGGCAGAAGAGTCAAGCAAAGAGAGATTTACCCAGGCCTTTTTCGCTCAGTGGTTAGAGCATAGGCCTGCAGACTGAAGGGTCCCAGGTTTAGTTCCTGTCAAGGGCACATACCTCAGTTGCAGGCTCAATCCCCATCCCATCAGGGTGCGTGCAGGAGGCAAACAATCAATGTGTCTTTCTCACATCAACATTCCTCTATCTCTCCCCATCCTTTCCACTCTCTAAAAAATCAATGGGGGGGAGGGGAGATAAGGACACATATGTAATACCTTCATCAATAAAGAAAATAAAAAAATAAAAACTATGGAAAAATATCCTCGGTTGAGGATTAATAACAGCAACCACAAAAATTAGAGAGAGATTTGAAGACACTATACTGTCTTCCTTAGCTCATGAAGAACAGATCTTGAGTTAAGGAAGACAGACAGACTCTAAAAGCCAGAAAAGGCAAAGAAACATATCCTCTCATAGAGGCTCCAGAAAGAATGCAGTACTTTTGACACCTTGACTTTTACCACTTTGAACTTTAGACCTCTGGAAATGTGAGACAATAGGTTTGTATTGTTTTAAACAACTACATTTATATTAATTTGTTACAGCAGCAATAGGAAACTAATACAACTGTGTTCCATAAGTTTTGGTATGTTATGTTTTCATTTTCTTTCATCTCCAGTATTATGTAATTTCTCTTATGATTTCTTCTTAGTTTCATTATTTTTTAAGAAAATGTTTATTAATTTCTACATATATGTGATATTCTCAAATTTCCTACTGTTATTGATTTCTAATTTTATTCCACTGTGTCAGTGGACATACTTCATGTGATTTCAATCCTTTTAAATTTATTAAGCTTTGTTTTATGGCCTAACATATGGTATATCTCAGAGAATGTTCCATGTGCACTTGTCATGCTTTACATCTTTTTCCTTTGTGTATCCATTAACTAATTATTGTAGTTATAGTTAATTTTACTACTTTGGTCATTTAATTTTCATACTAGCTTTATAAGAGGTAATTTACTGCTTTTACTATATATTTGCCTTTAGCACTGTGATTTCAACTTCCATGTTTTCTTGTTATTAGTTTGCACCTTCTCTTTTCAGCTCAAAGAAGTCCCTTTAACATTTTTGAAAGGCCTCCTTCATCATGATAAATGCCTTTGTTTGTTTGGAAAACTTTTTATCTTTCCTTCAATTTTGAACAGTACCTTGCCAGTTAGAGAATTATTGGTTGGAAATTCTTTTTTTCCGTTCAACACTTTGAATATATCAAGCCACTCTTTTCTGACCACAAAGTTTCTGTTGAAAAAACTCAGCTGATAGTCTTATGGGGGTTCCCTTGTACATAACTGGTTGGCTTTCTCTTTCTGCTTTTATAAGTCTCTATTTATATTTAATTTTTTGAGATTTTAATTATAATGTGTCTTATTGTGGATCTCTTTGGGTTCATCTTGTTTAGTACTCTGTGTGCTTCCTGGACCTGAATATCTGTTTCCTCCCCTACGTTAGAAAAGTTTTTAGCCATTATTTCTTCAAATAATTTTCTGACACTTCTCCTTTGAAACCCCTATAGTGTGAATGTTATTTCACTTGATGTTTCCCCATGGGTCCCTTGAGATTCTCTTTTTATTATTGTTTTTTTTCTTTTTGCTGCTCTGTTTGAGTGAGTTCCACTGTCCTGTATTTAAAATTACTGATCCTTTCTTGTACTTCATTTAGTTTGCTATTGAAACCCTCTAGTGTATTTTCCAGTTCAGTTATTGTATTCTTAGCATTGTAACTTTTACTTCGTTCTTTCTTATATTTTCTATCTCTGTTGAATTTCTCATTGTATTAATCTATTCTTATCATGAGTTTGGTGAACATTTTTATGAGCATTACTTTGAACTCTTTAAGAGGTAAATTACTTGTCTCCAGATCATTAAGATTTTCTCCTGGATATTTATCTTGTTCTTTCCTCTGAAATATATTTCTCTTTCTTCATTTTGCTTGATTCTTTGTGTATGTTTTTATGTATTAGGCAAATAAGTTACCTTGCTCAGTCTTGAAAGAGTGGCCTCTTGTAAGAGATAAGCCTTACTATCTAACCTTGTCCAAGAGCTTGGATGTCTCTCCAACCTTTGTGATTTTCTAGGCAGGATAATTTATTCTTGATAGATCACAGCTGTTAAGGGTGCTCCAAGACCTATGGATATTCTGCAGTGATGGCGAACCTATGACACGCGTGTCAGAGGTGACACGTGAACTCATTATTTTGGTTGATTTTTCTTTGTTAAATGGCATTTAAATATATAAAGTAAATATCAAAAATATAAATCTTTGTTTTACTATGGTTGCAAATATCAAAAAATTTCTATATGTGACACGGCACCAGAGTTAAGTTAGGGTTTTTCAAAATGCTGACATGCCGAGCTCAAAAGGTTCGCCATCACTGTGAATCTAGAGGAAAGAATCCAAGTCAGCATAACACACAGAGCTCAAAAGGTTCGCCATCACTGATCTAGAGGAAAGAATCCAAGTCAGCATCTAGCTTCAGGCTGATTGTAGGCTAGGCCCTCAGGAAGCAGATTTTAAGGTATGTTAAGTATACAGTCCTGTAGGACCACATTCCTAAACCCTGCTGGCCTCCAAAATAGGTGATCTGAAGGTGTCCCCTTGGTGAGAGTTGTAAACATTTGGACTTTAGATAAATGTATGAGCTCCTGGAAGTATAGCATGGCTTAGGGAGAGTGCAAAGATGGCATCCCTGGCTTTTGTTCACTAAGAGCACATTTGTAGAATATAGATGTGTGGTAAATCTAAAGCCTGCCCCTCAGGGTGAAGCTCCAGGACAAGTAAATAGGTCTTTCTTCACAGGAAGACTGAGAGTATATTTAAGTCTACTATCTGTGTCATGCCCTAGGGGTGGTAGCCTAACAAGAACTGACTTTCTGATTGGCCCAGAAATGTAATCCCCCTTGGCCTTCAAAGCCAGTTGCTCAAAGTGTGTCCCTGATGTTGGCCAGAGCTGCAGGAGTGGCATGAGGGTGAACCACTTGCCTGTCCTGCTTTGTCAGGACCATGGGAGCAGTACAGAGCCAGGGTGACCCCGTAGGTGCTAGCAGGTTCTAGGGAGAGTGCAAAATGGTGCCTGCCAGTGTCAGCACTAGCAAGGTAGATGGAGAATGCAAAATAGTGCCTGCCTGTGTCTTTGACTCTGGAGAGAGTTGTAACAGGCTTCTGAGTCTCTGGCAGGCACTTTGTGATTAGCACATGAATCTTCTTCAAATATGGTCCAGGCACTTTTTAAACTTCTGCTTTTGCACTGGGTCCCTGAGAGAGTGAAGCCTTTAAGAGGGGAATCTGGTCCCTGAAACCATATAGTTCTTCTGTAAGCCCCATTGGTTTTCAAAGACACCTTGGGGGCTCATCTCTCTGGTGCATGTCAGAAGGGATAAGGTGCCTGATGTGGGACACAAATCCCTCACTCTTCAGGGATAAACTTCATAATTGTGAGATTCGTCTCTGTAGTTGCTGATCTGGGAGTGGACTTTTGGAAAGATTGCATCCCTGCCTTTCCTATTTATCTTGATGTGGCCCCTTGTTCTTTGCTGTGGAGAAGCTGTTCAGCTTGTTTTTAGCTTTTCTTCAGAATGAAATGTTTCATGTAGCTGTAGATATGCTGTATTCACTAGAGGGACATGAGTTTATAATCTTCTTATGCTGCTTTAGTTTTTTGAGCTATGCTCCTTTTTCTGTTTTTGATTTTATTTTTTGATTACAGTTTGCATCCAACACTTTTTTTTTGCATTGATGTAGGTTATAGCAGATAGACATTGATGTAGGTTGCAAAGTACTCCCTTGATAATTCACAGCAGATAGATACTGATGTAGATTACAAAGTACTCCCTTGATAATTCAAGTGCCCACCTGGGACCATAGATAGTTATTACAGTATTGTTAACTATATTTCCTATGCTTTACTTTACATTCCCATGTCTACTTTGTGTAACTACCAATTAGTACTATTGCTGTGATTCACTATTTAGTCATTTAGAAAATATTTCTTTCTAGTAACAGTTTTTGTCTTAAGGTCTATTTTTTCTGGTAGTATAATTACTTTATTTTTACTTTGAGTACTTTTTGCTTGGCATATCCTTTTTCATCCCTTTACTTGCAGTCAACCTAATTGTCTGTTTGAGTCTAAAGTGTGTCTTGTGGAAAGCATATAGCTTGATCATGTCTTTTTTTTAAAAATCAATTTTCCCAATGTACTTTTTATTTTAGTTTAGGTCTATTTATATTTAATGTAATTACTGATAAGGTAGGACTTATAGCTGCTATTTTCCATTAGGTTTTTATATATTATGTCTTTTGTTCCTCTATTCCCTCATTACTGCCTTTCTTTGTGTTAAGTAGATATATTCTAATTTGCCATTTTAATTCTCATATTGCTTCATTTACTATATTTTAAATTTATTTTCTAGTGGATGCATTTGGGATTCTAATTAACATCTTAATTTAAAATAATCTATGTAAGATTCTTACTTGATTTCAATAGCATTAAAAACTTTGCAACAATATCACATTATTCCCTTCCCACTTCTTTATGGTATCATAGAAAGTATGTCTTTTTACAAGTCTATCAATATAGTTTTATAATTATTACTTTATACAATTGTGTTTTAAATAAAAAGGTAAATACAATATATTAATTAAAATGCATTTATATATTTTAATATTTATTTTTGTCATATTAATTAATTAATTAATTTTTATTTACTAATGCAGTTACCTTTACCGGTGCTCTTTATTTCTTTGTGTGGATTCAAGTTACTCTGAAGTGTCTCTCATTTGAATGTAATGTATGCCTTATGGGACTGTCTTATAGTGACAATTTCTCTCAGTTTTTGTTTGCCTGGGAATGTCTTAATGCCTCTTTCATTTTTGAAACATATTTTTTCTGGATATAGAATTTTTGTATAGTGTTTTATATCAGTTCTTTGAATATGTCATTCCATTGCTTTCTGGCCTTCATGGTTCCTGATGAGAAGTCAGCCCTTAATCTTGAGTATCCTTTGTATGTGATGATTAATTTTTTTCTTTCTATTGACAAGATTTTTCTTTTGATGAATCTAAGTATGGATCTTTTTGAGTTTATTATGGAGCTTATTGGACTTCTTGGGTGTTCAGATAAATGCTTCTCATCATTTTGGAACTTTTGGGTTGATTTTATAAAATATCCTTCTGTCTCTTCCTTTGTCCTGTCCTTCTGAGAATCAAATTATGTATATGCTGATTGGTCAATGGTGTCCAACTGGTCTCTCAAGTTCTAATCATTTATATTATTTATTACTATTTTGTTACTCAGAATGCATAATATCAGTTTACCTATCTTTAGTTTTGTTGACTATTTATTCTTTCAGTACAAATCTGCTATTGAGTTCTTGTAGCAAATTTTTCACTTCAAAATTTCTACAATTTATTTTACTCTATTGATATTCTTTATTTGGTGAGATATTGTTCTCATATTTTCTTTAAAACCCATAATTTTTTAAAGTTCTTTGAAATTACTTATCACAGCTGATTTAAAATCTTTATCTAGTATGTCTGAGCTTCTTTGAAACAGTTTGTATTAACTATTTCTTTCTCCTAAGTAGGGTCCATATTTTCTTGTTTCTTTGTGTGTCTTGTAATTTGTATCATATATGGACATTTTAATTCAAATATAATGTGGTAACATTAGAAATAAGATACCCAGATAAGTTTTTAAACAATTAAGTAACAAAATAGAATAAAAACAAAATATACACAATTATCACTCATAGCCATCGCCTAAAGAAAGCAGAAGTGACATCATTACTGTTTGACAAAGAATAAATAAATATGATTCCAGATATTTTGGTTCATAAATAGAACCAAAGTGTTAATTTTATATTTATGAATTATACTCTATCATTAGCATACTCATGATATTTTATATAGAAAACTAGTGGTCAGGTGCATGAAATTTATGCACATTAAAAGGAAATTAATTAGAGGAAATATTTTAATATTGCTATTTGCCCTTTATAATAGAAGTGTCAGAGATGAAAAAAGAAAATTAGTAAAATGTATATGAAAATCTCCCACCTGTCAGAGACTGGGGTGTGCCACAGGACTATAGTCAAGTCCCCACCCACCACCCGCAAGCACTTTGAAAATGCAGGAGACCCAGACTCAGCCGGCCCAACCCCCATTAAGCCCCTCTGGGCTGGGGGGCGCAGCTTCAGGTCCCCTGTCAAGCCCCACAAGGCTGGGGGTGAGGCCTGAGGTCCCTTGCCCTGACCAGGTGCCATGCAGCCTCAGATTCCTGCTGTTCGGTCGTGACGTTATGGCCTGGTTAATTTGGATATGCTTCTGTTATATAGATAGATAATTTATCATCAATTTCATTTTGAAAAGCTCAACTCTACTGAGGGAAAACAATAACAATATAGAAAGGAGTAATGAAGGTTAAACACATAATTTAAATTGTTGAATCATTACAAATTAATATTTATAGCCTAAAATTAAAATGTATAGCCTAAAAACAGATTATATGTGTCCTTTTTAAGTAACCATTGAACACTTAAAGCATTGATTAAATGTTGCTACAACTTCAATAATTTTTCACAGCAGGCATTTTACATGTGTGAGCTCTGACCACAATACAAAACACATAGAAAATAACGAAGTAGAGTACTCTTAAAATGTTAATTAATTATAAGTTAAAATTACCATTGCTATTATAAATTATTGTGGAAAACTAAAAAAAACATTATTTTTTAATTATTTAGGAAAAATCAAAGTAGAGATCACTATATGTCATTATTTAAGTACTGTATCTTAATAGTAATAAAGGTTAATGCATTAAATTATTACAGTGTGCATCATTTGGTGATAAACACTACATAGATTTTTTTCCACTTTACAAACCTGGGCTGTGTATCAGAAAAGTGTATCTTTACAGAGGCAACTGTGTATGGAAAAGTAAACCCATTACTTTAAATCCATTTATTATTTAAGAAGAAATCATGGAAATAAATTCAACCACATAAAAATGATATGTACTTAATTTGAGGGTTTAGAAAAACAGAAAGAAAGTTCAAGGCAAGCAGCAGGAAGAAAATCATAAAGATTTTTAAAATATATTTTTGGTCAAAATAGCATTTTAAGTTTGTCTAGAGTTCATCTCCAAAAAGAAATAAGCAAATATAGAGAATATAATACTCAAGCAAAAAAAATAATAATAACAAAAACAAAAATCAAACTCTCTTCTGCCAGAAAAACCATAGTAGTTAGCAAAGACACACACAAAAAAGAAACAAAAACAAAAATTTTGAAGACATAACTGAATGCCAAAATGAGTTTTAAAAAATTATTTTCTTTATAATTTTAAGATCAATCACTATGTTATCATAATGCATTGGTCAAGACTTTCTTGAAATCTTGAGGTTTACTTTTAACCAAAGGCAAATATTTCTAACATTTTCACCAATAAGTGTACTGCTTGCAATATGTATGTATACACATGGCTCCTGCTTGCTTTGTTTTCTTCATTCCTTTAATGCACCAAGCTCCTCCTATTCAGGGCCTTTATACACTACTAGAGGCCCAGTGCACAAAAATTTGTGCACTGGAGGGGGGGGGAAGGGGGGCCCTCCAGCCCAGCCTGTGCCCTCTCGCAGTCTGGGACCCCTCGGAGGATGTCCAACTGCCAGTTTAGGCCGGATCCCGGGGATTGGGGGGTAGCGGTCGTACGCTAATTACCATGTTTCTCTTTTATTAGTGTAGACTAGAGGCCCAGTGCATGAAATTTGTGTACTGGGGGGGGGGTGCCCTCAGCCCAACCTGCACCATCTCCAATCTGGGACCCCTCGGAGGATGTCCAACTACCGGTTTAGGCCAGATCCAGCCTAAACTGGCAGTTGGACATCCCTCTCACAATCCGGGATGCTGGCTCCCAACTGCTCACCTGGCTGCCTGCCTGATTGCCCCTAACCGCTTCTGCCTGCCAGCCTGATCACCCTCTAACCACTCCCCTGACAGCCTGATTGATGCCTAACTACACCCCTGCTGGCCTGGTCACCCCCAACTGCCCTCCCCTGCAAGCCTGGTCCCCCCCAAGTGTCCTCCCTTGCAGGCCTGGTTGCCCCCAACTGTCCTCCCTTGCTGGCCTTATTGCCCACAACTGCCCTCCCCTGCCAGCCATCTTGTGGCTGTGGGCGCTGCCATCTTTGAGGACGGGGCAGTCAATTAGCATATTCCCTCCTTATTGGCTGTGGGTGCCGCCATCTTTGCAATGATGTGAGGGTTAATTAGCCTATTCCCTCTTTATTAGATAGGATTCTTCTCTATTTGACTGATATTGCCCTCACTTTGAACACACTAGTTCCTCAGGATCACTTCTCTTGACTGGGTTAGGTTCTCACATTATATGTTCCTCTGATACTCTTGTTTTTCCCTTAGAACACTCATTACTATTTTCACTATGGGAAACTACCTATTAATTGCCTCTTTTCGTCTGTAAGCTCCATAAGGGCTATGTCTGATTGGTTTTAGTTCTGCATCCCTAACAACCAGCTGTAACATAATTCCTGTCTCATGATGTTGGCTTGGCATATACTTATAGAATAAATTAAAGAATACAGTAACTTACAATTGCTTTTTCTTATTTTAAGAAAAGCTACTGTTTCTTTTACCATACCTTGACCCTTATAGTATTCCAAGGTTCCTCCTTAGATACTCCTACTTTTTAATTTTAGAAGACTTCTCCAGTCACTCTTTTTAAGATAACACTTCCTTCACTCCCCAATTTGCATCCTTTGCCTTGCTTTATTTTACTTCCTAATCACCAACTCACATACTATAAATTTATTTTTATGCTGTTGTTGCCAACTAGAATGTAAGCACCATAAGAACAGGGACTTGGTCTGTTTTATTTGTTGAATGCCTAGGACAACAGTTTGTAGGTTTTCAATAAATGTTTTAATTATTTATTTATTTTTAAATCTTTATTGTTGAAAGATTTTTAAACGTTCATTGTTTCCCCCATTTACCCCTTCCAGCTACCCCTGCTCCCTCTCGCCCCATGGCTTCACCACCCTATTATCTGTGTCCATGGGTTATGCATATATAGACATACAAGTTCTTTGTTTGATTTCTTCCCACACCTTGACCCACCTCCACCTTTCTTCTGAGATTCCACAGTCTGTTTCTATGTCTCTGGACCTATTTTGTTCATAAGTTTATTTTATCCTTTAGATTCCACATATGAGTGAGATCATGTGATACTTGTCTTTCTCTAACTGGCTTTTTCGTTGAGCATAATATTCTCCAGGTCAATAAATGTTTTTAAATGAATCATGAGAACTCAAAATGGCTTTCTGATGTAGCAAATTCTAAAATTATTATGATGCAACAAAAGCAAAAATTGTTAATGTTTGACTATTCACAATGTTCTGTCTTCCTCTGAAGAAGATCTCTTGGGATTGACATCATTCCCCAAATTCTTCAAATTTGTAATATTATGGTTAATGAGAAAAAAATTTAAAGTTATAGGGGCCTGGTTGATACACATTAAAACAGACTTAAGAACTGACAGAAAGCAAGAAGGAAGGATGGCATGATATGGTCGTAGGTGAGGATCTTTTGCATTGGGATTTGTAGGTCAGAGAATTTTCAAATTTCAGGTAAACCCCTTTGAGGAGACAGCAATGGAGAGTGATATTATGCTGTGTATTAGTATTGCACCACTGCTACTCCATGCATCCTTTAGTATTTCCTTGAGAGTCAGTGCAAAAATTTGATATATTTCATTTTAATTTCTGTTTGTCAAACTGTATGCCTTTGAAAGCAGGACCACTCAGCAACCATGGACCTCCAGTTCTATTTGGGCAGATAATGAGGCCTGATCTCTGGAACTGGGAATTCAAAGTGAAGTTCTCAGTTTTATCTCCAGTTCAAATTATTACAGTAGACTTGAGCCAAATGTTTATTTTGATTAAACTTTCATACTTTGGGAAAAACACTATAAAAAAAAAGGAGTGGGTAGTATTGGCAAACTTCTTGAACCACTATAGTATTCAAAAATAGTAATAAAAATAAAGCACATGCAAGCACACAGGCTCTTCCCAACACACACATAAAAAATCACATACAAGGAAAAACAAAAAGATATAATATAATTTACACTGAGGTCAAAATTTCTGTTCAAAGAAGAATGTGCTGTTTGAGATTGTATGTTCTAGAGAGAATGAACAGCTCCTACAAAGCTGTGTGTGAGTGTTCACCAAATAGAAGAAATATTCAAAATCTCTTTCCTGCTTTTGCTTCTTGGGAATGTTTAACCAAACCTCCAGGAAGCCCTTGGTTCTTAAGAAGTTAGAGTCACTTCTGCAAGTATGGAGAAGATTTATGGCAGCCAAGCCTAGATTAACTCAAAGGTTCTATTTCCACGAATGAAACGGAATCACTGGGGACCTGGAAATTGCTGTGGGCTTTTCCAATACACAGGCTTTAGAACCACTGATATAAGCTAATTGCTAATAGAAACTTGAGAAACAGGCAGAGGGAATCATGCCTGTGATTGGTGACAAGATTTTTAATGGCAAAGAATAGAAAGTCTCAGAGACTGGGATGTTCTGCTCATATATTATTCTGCAGAATCTGGCCTGAGGCCTTGTCCGTGGATTAAGCCATTTTATGTCCAGTTCTGTGCCAGGCTCTCCTATACTTTAGAGGAAGAATAAGGACTGGGCCATTTGTTGAATTTAAAATGATTCTTCAATAAAGTAGAAAAACATTATTTCTGTTTACGTTAGATTTCAGGTTCTAACCATGTTAGATAACTGCTGACGTGATTTGCCATGGGCCAGTAAAATAAATCTTAGAGATTTCTAGACATTTGGACAAGACTCATAAAAGAGTCTTCGTTGAGCCATGTTTGCGAAACATTCTTGAATTTCACAATAAAACCCAAGGGATAATTTGAATAATTTCCATTGCTTGAATTCACCAAGGCTCAGGAGAAAAAAAACTGTCACTTTAGCTGCCCTCGGGAAGTTGGACTGAGTAATGAATTTAGATGTGAGATGTTGGGGCAGCCTTGAGCATCAGAAGTTATGCAGGCAAGCCTCTGATTCTGAAAGTTTGACCCCCTCAGTGAGTGGGATGTTGATGGATAGAGAGTAGGTCAATTGGTCACAACATATTAATGTATTCTTCAGAGGGATACAAAATGAGGATTATTACCCTTCATTTGACCTAGTACGAGAGAGGGAAATATAATTATTTTAGGCCTAGATACTAGCTGTACTGGAAGTTAAATGCAACCAAATTAATATGGATTGATTGTGGACTATGACAAGGGAAGATGCTATGTTTTTAATATCAGTGGGGATGGATATGAGTGCTAGAGCCATGTTTCAAACCTGAGGTAAAGGACAAAGGAAAGTTTTGGCAAGGAAGCTTATCAGTACAATTTTAGACTAGCGGGACTTTAACAATCATTTAACTTAACTTGTTCTTTTTACTGATTAGAAAATAACTGATACCTCTAAATGTCAAGTAATCCATAGAATTAGAAGAATCGATCTTAAGTCCCTAGATAATACTCAGAGATTAAATAAATAGGAAGAGAGAGAGAGAGAGAGAGAGAGAGAGAGAGAGAGAGAGAGAGAGACATGAATTGGTTGCCTCCCACTAGCACCCTGTTCAGGGCCTAGGATGGAACCTGCAACCCAGGTATATTCCCTTGACCTGGAATCGAACCCACGACCCTTCGGTGTGCAGGCTGATTCTCTAAACACTGAGGCACACTGGCCAGGGTTAGAGATAATTTCTTTCTTTGATTTAAAAACCATTTGCTCAAGGCACTCCTGAAGCCTGAAGACCCTTAAGCCAATAGAATATACATTTGTTCTTTTTGCTCTTTTAATTATGTGCCATGTAACCAATATAAATGTGGTAAACAAACCACACAATATTCAGGGATCTGATTGCTTCTGGCAGCTAGTGACTAAATCTTCATAATGTAATAAATTTGTGGTTGTCGGGACACAGAGGCTATATTTACTTGAAGAAATATAAGAAAAGAAAACGAACTCTTTTAATATCATAATGCATAAAATTAGAAATAGGTACAAAACCTTTTTGTTTCCTAGTTTCATATTTTGACACTACATTTAACGTCTTTTATACATCTACAGCATTTTGTATGATCCAAATTACTTGAAAAAGATGAGTGCAAAAATAACTCTCCTTTTAATGTCTGCTTTTAATGTATGTAATCCTATATTGATTGTATAAGTAGTAGAAACTGTAAAATAAGATAAGGTATTCTCTTAAAGAAAAACAAATAAACATTATACATGCTATATAAAAAGAAATTTAATAGAAATTAGACCTAGAACTGAAAAATCCGTAGTGCATCTAATGTAATACACTTTAACACTATTGTCTTGAACATTTGAATGTGACATACAAAAAACTGTTACACTTCAATAAAATATAGAAAATAAAGAATGGATTTATGTAGTATAAAATAATATCCCAACAAAGATAAAACTGTCAATACACTTCCATCTCTCTTTATGATATGGTATGATCTTGTTCTTAATCACATATGAAATTTGAAATACTGTAGTTTTATAAATAAGGTCTCAAAAGAGACTATAATGGTGATTGATGCTAATTCTAAATACATATAAAGGTGAATGTAAAATCTATATAATAAAATGATTTAAGATGTTCAAAAGGAGTTTGTATAAACCTAAAACAAACTTTTGATTTAAATTTGAATTTGTTTTTTTAAATGATATCATCCAAGATGTGTTTTCAATCAATTATCATTGTTGATAGTTCAGAGGGCAACATGTATGGAAAAACAATGGCGTGATTAACTAGGTGTTGAACTCGACTCATGGCACTGGTCCAGAGAGAACGTATTAGTTTGAGCTAGCAATAAACATGAAACCAAGGGCATCATAAATCACAATAGTAGGATTAATCTGAATGTGAATCAGACACATGGGTAAAACTAAGACATTCCAGTTAGTCCAAAAACAGTTACATAAGGTCAGTGGAGAGAAAATAATTTTCATACACAGATCTATGTACAATCTTTTTCCTTTTATCAAGATTTTCAATCAAAGAAAATGATCCTTATACTTCAGTAAGAATTTTCATTAATTATATAAATCACAAACATGGGTATTAAGGATGTTGGTGATGCTGGTCAGGACAATTTTTTTAAGGAAAGGGTGTGCATTTTGTTCATCAGATTCCTGGTTAGGGCACATGCCCAGGTATGCTCATTCCCCAGTACGAGGTGTGCAGGAGGCAGCTGATGAATGATTATTCTCTCATCAATGTTTCTATCTCTGTCTCCCTCTCCCTTCCTCTCTATGAAATCAATAACAATGTATTTTTTTAAAAGACCTATTTGTTTTTTCCCAGAGGTGCTGCTAATATTCACTATGGAGTGAGTCATACTGATAGCTCCTTTTGTCAGAGGATGAAACAATGTGGATACCTAATTCCAGAAAGTTCAAGGGGAGAAGAGATGGTCTATATTTGTCTTCCTCCAGCTCAATTCATTCCAGAAATGTATATAAACAAATTATCAGTCATTGCAATCTAGACCAAAGGCCTCTTCAAGTGCCATTTATTTGTCTTGGAGATTCATAGAAGTGTAGTATGAATAGAGTAGCAGACATAAAATTATATTGCACATGTGATTACTATCCTTGGATGATGATACACAATTGTTTTTCAACTTGTGTAGGAGAGGGTTAAATTAACTAAGAAAATTAAAAGATTCTATTGAAGGAAGTGAAAAAAATCCATTTTTATGATTAGACAAAATATGAAATTATATAGGGTAGGTGAAATTTTTATGTAATTCAATTTTGTTAGAATAGAGCAAGCCAATTAGATAAAATTAAATTTCAAGCCTGATTGATTTTTTAAATATTCATTTTAAGCACTGCATTTGGTGTTTATTATATTATACAGAAAATATCAAAGACCGTCTGCTGCATCTAGGAATTAAATGAAACCTAAGCTGTCAATAGCCTAGCTGGAGCTTTTGATAAAGGATTATGACATTTCTATATTATGCAGCACCATAAAATGTTAAACATACACAGAACACAGGACTATAAGTTTCAAAAAGCACATACTAGAAGCTAGAGTGTTTCGGCATTTATAGCTGGCTAGCACAGGAAGATAATGAGGAGTTTGATACCTTGGAAATCATAACTATGAAATATATAACAATAGTTTCCCATCAAGATGGATCATACATCATGCAATATTGGAGGATAATTCAAGTCTGCAATGCAATCTGCTTTTCATTTTATGTGGAGGGCGATGTAAGCCATAATTTACCCAGGTAGTACTCATATGGGAAATAATGACAAATTTAATGCAACTCATGACAAAAATTCCACACAGGAAAAACATGAAAGATTTGATGTCCTCTTGGCTCTCAACACCACCCCCAAACTACCCTCACCCCTACTATACATACCCTTCTCTTTAAATAAAAAATCTTTTCTATTAATATGTATCCATGATGAAATACAAGTATTTAAAAATATATAACGTGTTATATAAAATTACAATGTGGTATTCCCTAAATTGTTGATTGGGATGAAGTCGGATAAATTATTTACATGAGAGTTTACTTTAGGTATCTCAGTCTCCAGGTAAATCAGAATTTAATTAATTGGCTACTAAAATAAATTTCTGTGTTAAGGTATGCAAAGATTCTTTACGTGTACTTCAATTATATCTTTATCAAAAAACAAACAAACAAACAAAAAAACAACCACCTCTGTTATATAATATAGAAATAGAGTTAGGGTAGTATCGGGCCAGCAATTCTGGTTTTGGAAAGAGCTAAATAACTGATATTCTGATTTAATTTTTTATTTCAATATTTAATAAAATTTTGAGAGGCAGTAAGAAGACAGAAGGAATTGTGAAAAATAGAATAGTCCTTTGTGATCTGACAAAATAGTGGGAACTATATGTCCTCTGGCATTTCCATCATCTATGGCCAGCTGCTACTTGGGCTCCCAATCTCGTGCCACCAATGAAAACACACCCAGTTAAAAATAGTCTTAGAGGGAATTTGACAATATGGACCTGAACCTTAGCTACATCTCTGCCCTTAAGTACTTTTTTATAATATGAAGATATCTCTAAATTCTAAAATATAAAGATGCTGTATAAAGAATGGAGCAGACATGAAGACATTGAACTTTATTGTTTAATTTTGCAATTTTTTTTCCATGTAGGCTAAAGATTGTGTCCATGTTTTCTCTTCTTAAAAATAAAAGAAAAATGAGTTTGAACCAATAGTCAAGAGACAGGACTATTTTTCATATCTGATGGCAAATGGAATTATTTTAATACTTTAACGTTCTTGTGCTTTTGTTTTGTTTTATTCATACTCATCAATATGTTGATAGTAGCAGCAAAATATACTATTACTTTTCAATTATTAAAGCTAACAGGACAAAAATTAAATTGAGGTTGATAAAAATTCTCAATCATTTTAGTTTGGCTTTAAAACATTTATATCTTCACATTGTATTTTTTTAATTATAAGAGGTAAAGACAATATTTCAATTGGGCTGGATTCTTTGAGTACTTTCAGAGAGAGAACACAGAAAGCAATGAGTAAATTCTAGCATACAGTTCTCGAGTAAAATATTAAGCATATGGCATTATTTTCCTGATGTTCATTTCATATTTTTAAATTTAAATATCTTCTTTTTTACTTAGTCATTGTTTTATAAAGAGATACAAAACTGTTGTCAAACTATTAACATATTGAATGTTATCATTTAATTTTATTATAATCATTTTCGCCATTAAAGTCAAGTAACCTTAATTTTTTGGAAAATCTCTTATGTCCTTTTTTGCCAATTATGTAATCACTAGAGGCCCGGTGCATGAATCTGTGCATGGGTGGAGTCCGGCTGGCCCGCCCCAATGAGGGCTGACCGGGCTGGGTCAGCAGGGGGAAGGGGCTGTGGGAGGTTGGCCGGCCAGCCCTGCCCCCGATTGGGGTAGGGGGGCCAATTGGAGGTGGGGCCGGCTGGGGAGAGGGGCAGTGGCGGTTTGGGGGTTGATCTGGGCCCCGATTGGGTTGGATGGCCACCACAGTGTGTGTCATAGTGACCAGTCGTTCCAGTCGTTCTCGTCATTCTGGTGTTCTGGTTGCTTGGCTTTTGTATACATAGATTACAGATGTTCTCCTTGAGTTTCTTTACACATAATAATCCTTTACACGAAATAATCCTTTTTATCTTATTAACTCTTTCATAAATTTAGAATGTAAAATAATAATTTGTATGATATAAAAGTAATGCAGCCCTGGTCAGTATGGCTCAGTTATTTGAGCATCGTCCCATGTACCGAAAGGTAGCCAGTTCAATTCTTGGTCAGGGTACATGCCCAGGTGGCAGGGTCTGATCCCTAGTCTGGGTGTGTGGGAGAGACAGCTGATCAATGTTTCGCTCTCCCTCTCCCTCTCTTTTCCTCTATCTCTAAAATCAATAAAAAGAGCCTGGTTGATGTGGCTCAGTGGTAGAGTATCAACCCATGAACCAGCAGGTCAGGGTTCGATTCCTGGTCAGGCACACATGCCCACGTTGCAGGCTTGATGCCAGTAGGGGGGCGGGGTGCAGGAGGCAGCCAATCAATGATTCTCTCTTATCATTGATGTTTCTCTCTCCATCTCCCTTCCTCTCTCTGGAATCAATAAAAAGATATTTTAAAAATAAAATCAATTAAAGCATTAAAAATAATAATACAAAAATTATTTTAGAAAAATTATTACATAGCAAGCACTCACAGGGAAGGCTTAGGTTAAATAAATGTACACTTCAAAGCAAGGTTTAATTTACATTTACTTACTTATTAACTTATAAATACCCTGACTTATTTCACAAAGGAATTATCAGAGCTTACAAAAATAAACATAAAAAAGATAAAACAAATAGTTGAGAGAGACACAGTAAAGGGAATATCAGGGTTACACTCTAATAAACCCTGGTTATATAGAAGTATAAATACATGTATTAGACATATAGTTTCTAAACATGGGTCACAAATTTGGCCTCAAAGATTTCAACAGTTAAAGAAAAAAGGGGAACAAGTATCGGTTATAAGAATCAGTGATCCAAAGACTTAAGAAGGGAAGCAAAATGGAAAATCATAATTCAGGGAAAAAAATACCTAAAACTAAAAAATCTGAGAAATTTCTTTCATGGCTTCTCATGAACAGCTATCAGATAATGTAATATAAATATCCCAATAATAACTATAATAATACATTTCATTGGACTGTTTCTTATAATGCTTCTCAATAGAGGCAACTGGTATCAAGTTACTATTCAATTTAGTAAAAACCAATAAAAATGGTGCCAAGCATTTTGGTTCAGTGCCCAGCTTTTTGATTTTTTTCAAAGATAGAGTCAAATATATATAAAAGAATAAATATCTAGCATGCCTAGCAGGCCTATGTCCACAAACAATTCCCCATAGCCCATGTTTTGATTAGGGTTAAATAGCAGAGACTTAAACATTTTTATCTGCTTGAAAAAACCTATAGTGTAGCTATGTGGTGCTGTAGATTAAGAGAGGAATCATATTTCTCAACATTCAGTTAAACAAAAGTAAGTTCTTCAACTACCTTCCTTATCTGAGATACAGTAGGACCTAATCTTAAGGAAAGGTATGGAGAAGAAATAATATATCAGCCCAAAGGAATAGCTGAAATCTAATTTTCTTTATAGGGACCATCAGCCTTAAGACATGCAGTTCTAATGTGCTCGTGTGGAAATAATAACTATGGTTAGCCACAGGCTTCTGAGAGATAGATAAACTCAAATTCTGGCAGAATCAGTGCTACTGTTGTTAACAAAAGGTGGACATGGATATTGATGTTCATGGCAAGATGCGTGTTTCAAAATAGTTTTTTTGTGGGTTTTTTTTTTTTTTTAGTATATTTGAGGTCAAACACCAATCACATTTAGTAACTGAGAAAGTGATTTGCAATACACACAATGGACTATAAAGATAGTTTTAACTTATTTGGCTTTCCACAAAATTAGAAAAAAAATGCTACTACTCATTTTACAAACACATCAACTGTTTGGGTCAAATTCATTTTGGGTAATCTGAAGAATGTTCCATTGCTTTAAAAGTTGCATTTTTAGAGAAAACAAGAGGCTTGTTCCTCATTCCTAAGCCACCAAGAGAGAAATGGTAGAGAAGAGAATTCTGGAAAAAATTCACAGGTCTGTATTCTAAAGGAAAAGGACTTTTTATTTGCCGACTCAGCTCCTTTTAGGGCCACACAGCAGTTTTGTTCTATTGCTTTCTTCTTTTTTTTTTTTTCTTCTCCTGTAACCTCTCATCCCCACAGTACTGAAAGAGTTTAAACAAGAATGACTTTGTTTGGTTCTGCAGAATTAACACGACAACTCAGGCTTATTTCTAATTGAATGCAGATGTTTTCTAAGCAGAGAAAAGCCCCAGCTTTGTGTGCATAATTCTTACTATGCCCTAATGGAGAGGAGTGGATCCAAAATTAGCAACTTTGTTAAGCCAAATCTGGCCATGTGCCACATAGATTTATTTTTCTTTTCATTTTCCAAGGGCACCCAGAGAAAAGATCTTTAACAATCTGTACAGGGAGGGCCACCATGTTTCTAAGAATCTTAAAAAGGAAAGGAAGAAAGACAAATTGATCAGTGTGGCGCCACATTTACATCTTCCCTCTGCTCTCTGCCTCAGAAATAAAACTTTACAAAACTCATGAAAATGTTGATCTCCTCATGGCAGAGCAGCAAGCTCTGGAGAGAAGGAGGTCAATCCCGGGGTTTTGTTTTGACTCTCTTAAGACTGAGTTGCTGACATGGACAAACTTGTGAACACTAGATGAAGCAAGTGACACTCTGCGTTCTTTCCACTCCTCCCTGCAACTCAGTTTGCCACTAAGCCGTGACACCTCATTGTTCTTTCCAGACCCAAGGCCATGTGCTTATGGGTCTAGAACAGCTGATTTGAGGCTGATTATGTTGCCTTAAAAAATCAACTTTGATTATTGAGAATTTCATAATTAGGCAGCTTGTATACAATATCTGTGCTCTAGAGGCCTGACCACAGGATGGATGAGAGAAAGAATGCACATCCAATGGAAATGTGTGCTTATATAGGGGATGTGTCTTGTTCTCTTTCTTTTCCATTGGTGAAGAATTTTAGGACAATTAAGCAAACGTTTAATATATGTGATTACATCTAATATGAAAATAAATAATCCCCAGAGCGTACACATTCATGATTGGGGACAAAATGTTTGTGTGGATAGAAGGATAGTATAATAGTAATGCTAATGAATAAAGAAGGTCAGCCCCTGGCATATACAGTTGACTCTTGAACTGCATTGGTCCCTTTTTTTGAATAACTATCCAGTCAGCTCCAGTATCCCTGGGTTTCCCATTCGGGAATTCAACCAACCCTGCAATGAAAACAGTATATTTTTAATAACATGGTTGGGAATCCCCAGATGTGAAGGGCAGACTCTATACATCTTTCTACACAATTTTATATGAGGGACTTGAGCATCCACAATCTCTGGGAGTTCTTGGAACAAATCCTCTGTGGATATGGAGGGACAAATGTGTTTAGCATTAGATTTTGACAGATATTCACATAAAGAGGATTCCTGACTTTCACCAGCATCTTCAGCCCCTCAATCAACCCACTGGAGTGACAATATTTCTAACCAGGAGCCTTCTTGCTGCCTTTCAGTCATTGGCTTTTTATTGATCTCAAGAATATGTTTGCGTTTTATAAAAGTTCACCTGCAACTTTTATAAAATGCAACCATGGATTTTGCCCCCCTGGAATTATTTTTCAAGGATTTGGTTATATACTATCATTACAATCCTAGTTTACTTAGAGGAAGGTTCCTCTGGCACATGGTTGGAAATGAGGCATTTGAGCGAAGCTCAACATTTTGAGGAGAGAGGAATGAAAGGAAGAAGTGTTTATTTCATTTTTGTGGTGTATGATAGACCTTCTAAGGAAGGTTCTATAACAGAGTCAAAGTAAGTTAGAATTTTGAGAAGCTAGAAGTGAAATCTGACTTCTCAAGAACTAATTCTTTTCTTGCTCAAATAGTGTATATGAAAATAGAAAAGTCAGGAGAGCATATCTTACTACTTATTTTCATATTGGAGAAAATTATTAATTTGGAATTTTTATGGGTCAGCCAATCTTTATACCTATGGAAGATGTGGGCTTTCATGATGAATATTGAGGATGTATCTAAAAGTAAAAATTACAATATGAATGTTTAGGAAAAAGAATTGCGGGAAATGTAAGAAATGCCATCCACTTGAGTGTTCTTAAATATTCAAAGATGTTAAGTTTCCATATGCCAGTATCATACCTTTCTAAGCTATTATTTTACCAAGCAAAGACAAGATGAGTTGAATATAGGTGCTAAAAAGTATAAAGTGTATATAACATTAAAAAAACACACTAGCAAACCAAACCAAAACCTGTGTATTTTCAATATTTGCAAGGAAAAGAGTAATCAAGGAGAATATTTTAAGCCAATTTCAACCGAAGACTAACTCAGAATATTGAATCTAGTGAATAGTTTTGCTTTTTTCCCATGAAGTCCCAACGAGGTTGAGCACACTGACACAGGGATGGAAAGCAGGAGGCTACTACGCCTTACAAGTTCAATATTAAGTAGTTCTAAATGCATTATTTTTCAGGTTCTTTTCCTCGGGGTTTAGTCTGTTTATTACCCACTATATTTAGTTACCTCGAGCACGTAGCTAATAGCTTTTAGCTAAATAACTTCTGCTTTTAAAGGGAACTCATAGAGTGGTAGTCTCAGGTTATCTTGCAATTGATTGTTTTTAATGGATGAGACTTTTTGTTTAACTAAGGATTTCTGACCTTTAAGACTGTTAGTATTTCTAGGTGATATTTACTCTGTTGATCTCTTGCTTTCATTGTTTCTTTGCACTCTTTGTGTGCAGTTTCTAAATTTAAGCTGGTGATTTCGGGTATTTTGAAACTAAACACTTAATCTCTGTGGTTTGTATACTTTCCTGTCTGTGCCTATAGAAGCACTCTCCTAGTGCATCAGAGACATGTTGGAATCTTGGTTTCAGATAAACCCCAGTGCTTCCGGTAGTCAGGGGAGCGGAGCGTCACTTAATGTTGCTTAAAGACTTTGCTTTATTTTCTATTAGATCTTTGTTTATCTAACAATATCAGGCCTTGGGATTTTAGAAACTTGCTTCAAGGAAGAAAAGAAGAAAAGTTCCTACAAGGTCTTTATACTATGGATTATTTTCTACTTTCTGGGAGTGATAAAGGGTCACATGATACATTTAAAATAATGGCATTTATTCCCCAAGGATAAAAAATCAAGTTATAAAATATCGACCAGATGGCTTGAGGCCAATTCTCTTAAGTTGGGGTAAGAGGAGAGGAAGAGGTATGTCCACATTCTACCAGTAAGATAGAGTTTTAAAAAATATGCTTACGGAGATTCTAGAGGAAAGAATCAAACAACCAAAAGGGTGTGTGAAAGTAGAAAGGGTCAGTGGAATTGTTTTTATCTTAGTAATGTGTTCTGTGCTTATGGACTTATCAGCAAGGGTCAGCCTCCAATTGGAATTATCTGGAGTTATTATTAGACTCACTTGTGGTCTCTGTAGTCTGCCTCAATCCCTGTCCAGTGGCCTAGCCCTGAGCCAGAAGGCAGGAATGGGAGCTGAATGCTGGCTCTGATTCACTTCTCCCTAACATGCATGCCACCCAATCTTCCCAAATCACTCCTCTGTTAGCTAAGCAATCGGGTTTGTAGATGTTTCCTGTTTGAAAACCTCTCAGGGGTCTTTGAAGAATAAAAGCAGTCATCAAAAGTGAGGTACTTAAGCAGCCCCGGCAAGCAAGAAAATGCAACAAATACCACTCCATTTGCTGGCTTTCAAAAATTGGAAAAAAAAAAGAGTTTTAGCACCAAAGTACATTTAAGAAAGAAAAATCAAGACAGTGTAGCAGAAGCTGGGGGAGGAGAGGGATCACGTGGAGAAAAAAATCCCTCTGAGCCCACGGAAAACAATAAGAGTTCTCATTTAACCTGGGAAAATGACTTGAGAATCACTTGTACTTTGAAACGATTCTAAATTGCAAACTAATTTCCCAGTGGGATATGTTGATGGCCTACTATACACAGCATAAATAATGAGTTTGCAACCAGGACCCCAAATAAAGCGGTGCACGTTGGTGGAATTTATGAACAATCTTTTCTTCCCCATCTGACATTGCAGTGTTAATGCTTCCAGTTAGGAGTTTTACTGTGTCAGCAGGTGAATTCCCTGGCAGTAACTCCAGCTGTAATGGAACACGCTGGTAGAAATGATTATGCTGCTGCAGTGTAAAACTCTGGTGTCAGTCTTAGGCTTCTAGAATATGTGGGCACAGCCTGCTACCTACTCTGATTTTAGGTGTTCTCGGCTGTTTGACTTTTAATGCTACACTTCAAATTGACCATGACAAAGGAAAACTTCTAGCGTATGAAGAATTTTAGAACTGAACATTATATTATCTAGTCAAACCTTATTTTTTTATATAAGGAAGAAATGTGAGGCTTGACAGGCTGTGTGGCTGGTTAGATGACACACAGAAGCAGGACACTAATTTAGGGCTCCTCTACTCCTTTCGTGCTCTATTCCTGCATCCCTTGTGGATGTTGCCTTTTGTTGAAAAACAAAAATAGTGAATGCAATAAATTTTATAAATATGTTTCCTAAAACTTGACAAAAAAGTGAATCTGAAATAATAATTTTATAACAGAAAGCCAATCATACAACCTCAGATATCTGAACATCCAGACTGCTCTGACTCAGACATATAATAAGACCAGGCTACAAGTGAATAAGCTTTACTCTCACATTGAAAGATTCAATGTCACTAAAGAGTTAATATGATGCCTATAAACAGCTTGCTGGGTGGGGTGAAGACATGATGGTTAAGACCTCCCTTCAAAAGTGAAGAAATTCCTTTGAGTCAGAAACAATTGATGTTTCCCAAGAAAGGCTTGTGTGCCTGCCATATGGCTTAAGAAGGTACAGCCTGAAAGCATTCGGCCATAGCTCTTCTGTGATCACTCAGGAGTGTCTATACTGGGGCCATGTGGTTTCCTTTATAAGAGCAAAGCCCAAATTCTTAGACACTTATCCCAGCATGTTTACTTTGCTACACGGTGGGTGTCCTGTCCCTCAAAGCAGTTCCATTTATATAATTTTATCGAGCATCCCAGCTTCATATAGATCACCAATAGTGTTGTTTTATTTGCATCTTCATTAGACCCTCAAGCCTGCAGTTGAGATCTGAATTCTAGCCTAGCTGAGGAGATATAGATCACCAATAGTGTTGTTTTATTTGCATCTTCTTCATTAGACCCTCAAGCCTGCAGCTGAGATCTGAATTCTAGCCTAGCTGAGGATTGGTACCACCATGACAATGCCATCCCATCTGGGCTTGTGATGCCAATGATCCTTTCCTGCTTGGTTCCTTTTCCTCCACTTTGCATCAACTATTTCAGTCAATCCTCCTTTCAAATCCTCTACTTCATTCCTTCACCATCATTCTCCATAGATACATATCCTTTTTCATAGAGAGTCCGTCAAAAACACCTTATACTGCCACTCATCTGTAGCAGACTGTGCCCAAACCATCATCCCATCCTTTCCTCTAGATGTACTCCTACTGCTTGGATCCTATCTCAATTTTTTCCAAAATTTGTCCATTGTTCTCACATAGCCTTTTCCTTTCAGTGGGCAAACATGTTCAGATCTCTTAAATCTGAGAGCCAGAAAAAAAGGCAGAAACAAAATTCAAATGGCCACACATCTCCCTTTAGCTGTTACTCTGCCAAATTTCCATAAAGAGCAACCTGCACTCCCAGACTTCTACTCCCAGACACTTTTTACGAAAATTGTCAATGGCTTTCCAGAGACCAATATCACAGAACATGTTTAATTCTTCAACCTACTAAGCTTTTCTGCTGTATTTTTTATGGAACACATCTCCTCCTTTTGTATTTCTTCTTCCTTTGATGTCAGTGATGCCACTCTGTCTTGATTTTCCTGGAGCTGTTGACAGCTTTCAGCAGGTTCCCATTTCTATCTGTGTTCCTTGGTTATTCCTCAGGATTCCATCATCATCAGCCTTTGTTTCTGTCCTATTCCAACCACTCTCTTTGGCAGAAAATATGGCTATTTAGGCTACAACTACCATTTTTATGAGATGACTTCCTATCTGCACTTCTAATCCAGATCTTTCTTGTGTGTAACAGACAACTAGTTTCTCTTGTAAACTAAACTTCTTTTGCAATAATCTCTGTTCGAATAGTGCAAATCTAGAGACAGCTCCTATTTACATAACTCTACTTAATCCTTCTATTTTATTCATCTTGAATGACATATTCACCCAAGTTGTCTACATTAGGTAATCCAGAGATGGATTCTTTATTTCTCCCTCTTCCTTACCTTTTAAATCCAGTTGATGACAAAAAATTTATATTTATTACTTTATCTTATTGACTCTCAATCTTCTGTCTATTAGCTATCCTGATTCCACTACCTTAGTTCAGACCAATCAGCTCTCCCTCAGAATACAGATTACTGAAATGACAAACTAACTGGTTTCACTGCCTTCACCTATGCCTCCTCTATCCCTTTACCCTAATGTAGATAGTAAGATGAAATTCTTCAATGTTCCCCATTTCAAAGTTTAAAAGCCAAACTACTTAATATAACATTGAAGTCTCTGTCATTTCCTGCCTCTCTACTCTACAGTCTGGTACACATGCGGAGTTGCCTGTACAGTCCCTTCCTCACTCATCTCTACCACGGCGTTTACACATAGCATCATTCTGGGTGTCATATCTTCTTTTTCCATAAGCAACTTAGTGGATACAAGGACAATATATTTTAACACCTCACAATGCCTGACACATAATAAGTACTCAATAACACTTAAAAGAGTAGATGAAAGAGTATATAAAGTACATTATTATGACTGTGATCATACTTTCTTATGTATATGCTTTCATGTATTTTTTTATCATTTTGGTCAATTATATGCATTTACAAACTAGCAATGAGTGAATATCAATCAGTACATTGTTTTTTTGTGGGTTTTTTTTTTTTTTTTGCTTTTTCATTTGTAATTCTTACCTAGTTATTTAAGCGAATAAAAAACATATTAATTGAGGACTTACTATTTTACCCGGCACATTTTTATTACCTTACATGAATTTACTTAGTTAACTTTTCAACAACTACATAGATCAGCGGTTCTCAACCTGTGGGTCACGACCCCTTTGGGGGTCGAACGACCCTTTCACAGGGGTCTCCTAAGACCATCAGAAAACACATATATAAGTACATATTGTTTTTGTGATTAATCACTATGTTTTAATTACGTTCAATTTGTAACAATGAAATTGGGGTCGCCACAACATGAAGAACTGTATTAAAGGATCACAGCATTAGGAAGGTTGAGAACCACTGACATAGATAGTTGCTATTATTATCTCTAATTTACATATGAGAAAATTGATGCACGAAGAGAAGCAAAGTGGGGTTTGAAAGCCAGATGATGCAGGTCCAGAGCTCTGATTCTTAACTGCTATGACATCCTATCCACTGTCAGTGTTTACATGGCCTTGGGGTTGTGCTTCATCCTAGCTGCCCTTTCACACATTTTTTCCCTACATATTCCTTAGAACTTTATTTTTATACTTTTAAGCATCAATAGTAATAAATCTCTCAACTTGAATATGACACCTCTTTCCAAGACTAGCCTATTCTTGTCCCTGGAAGTCTGTAATATGTATATAGGATGGAGAATTATTTCAATATTGAATGTAATGAAAGGATTAATCAAAATGGCATGAATAAATTGCAAAACTATTAAAATTCAAAAGTGTTTATGCCCAGCCAATGTGGCTCAATTGGTTGAGCATCGACCCATGCAACAAGAGGTCGCCAGTTGGATTCCTGGTCAGGGCACATGCCCAGGTTTGGGGTTCAATCCCCAGTAGGGGGCATGCAAGAGGCAGCCAATAGATCTTTCTCATCATCAATGTTTCTATCATTCTCCCTCTTTCTCTCTCTACAAATAAATAGAAACATATTAAAAAAAATAAAGGTGTTCAAACATTCCCTTCAGAATCCAGACAGTAAAAAGGTATTTAAAATATATTTAGATCATCTATCCAAAGAATTCCATAAAATATATCTAAAAAGAATGGAGATTTATTTTGCAGGTTTTGAATTTGTTGACTTAATTATGAGTGAACGTATATTCCAGTCAGTGCTCATTACAAGAAGAGTTCTTGATATGTTCATATACCTCAAGAATCACATGATCCCCAAACCTCCAATTATTATAAAATCAATAAAAATGAAGTCTAGTTTTCCTATTCTAAAACACAGTTTTAAAGTGCTAACTTCTTTCTAGCATTTTATGACTAGTATCTGGTAATAGTGACAGAAGGAATAAATCTGTTCATTTGTTTATGCCCACAGTTAAAAACAAAGTGGATATCAGCCAACACAATTCAGTTGACATTATTCTAACATATCCTCCTCCCACATGGAGCAGGATTTTATATTCCCAGAAAATATTTATCCCAAGCTGCAAACAATATAATATTGACTCTTTGTTTCAGACTACTCAATCACCATATTTATGTAGGTTGCAAATGCCAAGTCAGGTATCTGGCAACACATTGAAAAAATTAGGAATGTGGTGAAAAATATTATATATCTTTAGAAGGGCTGCATTTAATTCAATCAATTTGTGATGGATAGCAGCATCGTCTGCACTTACCAGCTTTTGTCCAAGCAGATGGCCACTCGCATTGGCCCACTGGTTAGCTTGGACTGTTCAGTGTGCATCCATGGCAGTGTGATCTGGCCAAAATTGTTAAAAGGAGCTGAGGGAAGTGGGCACTCGGTTATCTAGTCTCCACATTTACTTAAATGCCAAGTGGAAAATAGGAAGACATTTTATTGTCTGACCTGACTCTGTCTGAGCTCTGCAGTGATATCCAGTGTCAAATCATGATTTCCTCTTCACTTTCATTAAATGGTGACTTTAATTAAAAATAAGTGTCTGTCCTTTCCCTTTTAGTTGCTAATGTATCTCACGTGTAACAGGTATGAAACAGGTAAGAAGCAGAACCCAGTAAGACAGACTTTTATTTTTATTTTTTGCTAAGAGTAAAGTTTTTTATTGACTACTTTATTTCTTTTCTAAGCAATTATTACTGATACCTATAGTGTACTAAACTGGGCAATAGGAATGCAAATACAAAGATATTGCCTCTGCTTTCAAGAGGGTTATAATGTCCTTCAGAAAACGTGCAAAATAAGTTATAGTTGGATATAGAGATACTTTAGCAGTAATATGAATAAATACTATGGAAGACAACAATAAAAACACTATAAGTTTGTGGGGGTCTGCCCAAAGCCTTATAGAGAAGAAACCTTTGCCTTAGTTAGAAAATGGAAGTTCATCTGAAAAGGGGGTTTGCCTTGTCCATGAGTATAAAAACATCAAGTGTCAAAATGGTCTGACCTGTCTTTCAACTTCTGCAGCTGCAGTGGATGGTGACTATGGTAGTGGCAAGGGGTGAAGAATGAAGGGAGATTTCCACTGTACCAAATGACCTTGAGCTTTCATCTGTTATTTTTATCTCATTTTAATTTGAGAAGGTATATAAATGTTTACCTATCGCAGACTAGAAGTTAGAATACATTTGGCAAAATTTAAAGACACTGAAAATATGTTGTACCTTTTAATGGTTATAAACATTACTTATATTTAGGCAATAGAAATTGATACAAGGCAAGAATAATTATGATCAATAGTGGTACAGAGAACTTCACATCGCAACACAGCCAGTCTTTCATTGACAACAAAAGCAGCCAGAGCCACAGAATTACAATGATGAAGGAAGATTTGAATGAAGAACCCCAATCAGAACCCCTTGTCCTGTTACTTCTAGATAAGGTGACAAATTCCATAGTGAGGAGACAATCCCTTTAATTGGTTGCAATTATACCTGCACTGTACTTAGTTTTCATTTTATATATGGGCACAATGGTTAATGGAATAATTTTTGGTTGTACATTTCTTGGCATGTGGGCATCTCTCCATGAATATATATGGAATGAATAAATACATTGTAAATTCCATAAAGTAGTTTTATTTCCCTCATATTAAACCTTTATAGTTATTCTAAAGTCCACATTGACGGAATCCCTCTAGCTCTTCTTGAGTAAAGGTCTTAGAAGTGAAAGGACTACCAAACATATGCAGCTACTGTTGAGTATTCCGTTAGAAAGAAGACTGGTCAAGGAGAGAGGAGCAGACCTGGGCTCTGCGGTTTGAGAGAGCCTCCCTGTAGGTAGCTTACTTTTCATCCTACAGTTCTTGCTGTGTTATAAATATAGCTTAAATTAAATATATATATATATATATTTAT
>NW_005361913.1:2113946-2115718 GCF_000412655.1 Myotis brandtii | reverse complement strand
GGTTTGGTAGCTTCTCATGGTGGGTGTAAGATTGATAACTCTTTTGTTGAGAGAAGAGTTTTTGTGGGAACCAAAGAGCAATCATGAGTTATATATGTTTAATGGCTTTTGTGGAAAAAGTTACCTTGTATGCTCTATCTTTATTAACTACTGCTGTTCCCCAAACCCCAGACCATGTTAAAGAGCAAAGAAAGACATTCTAAGCCATTTTACAGCAAATAGGTGAGTTTTAATTTTTAATGCTTTTAAAAATTAAAAGATATCTTAAATTTCACAGGACCCACCAAAAAATTTAAATAGCCCAAAACTAAAATAACTCATATCCAATTGTTGTTATGTACCATTGTTTATACTATTTATTGATTTAGGACAAACAATAACATCCTACTTCTTTTTGAATCACAGAATAAAAATTAAATGCTGTACAATCTTGTTGGTATGTGTATTTGATAAGATTCTGTTTATTTAAATACTAGAGGCCCGGTGCACAAAAATTTCTGCACTCGGGGGGGGGGGGGGGGGGGGCACCTGTCATCAGCCTGCTGGCACCTCCCTACCAGCATCCTCAGAGGCCTGGGTGGGAGTGGGCACAGGGAAATGGAAGTGGGACTTGAATTTCTTGACTCCTTGGGTTATAAGCCATCATAGGAAGAAAGTGGATCTAGGACAGGAACCTTGACTTGGCCCCTACATCCTCACCCACTGGCTGGCTCATATTTGGCTCTCAATACATGTCTGTTCAGTGAGTGAATGACCAAATGGCTGGTGAATGAGTGAGCATGCTGTGTCTCAGCAGATGGGCCATGAACTGACCGAATGGCTTTTCCAGTTTTTCAATGCGATTGGAGTTGGCAGCCTGTATGTTTGCACTTGGTTTAGGAAAGTTCCCTGGGCCTGGTCCTCATGCGGCATTGTGAACTTTAGCTTAGTTACTTGGCAAATATAGTTTTATTATTAATTCATGCATTTGAAAGAACACATGCATCGAAAGCAGCAGCGAGCCCTTTTAGACTATATGCTCTGTTGAAGGAAAATCGCTGGCGCCCTCCAATCTCTGGTCAAGGCCTGTGGAGGGGAGAGCCCACCATCACAGGCCACCTGCATCGTCTTCTCTGTGAGTGGCCAGAACTGTATTATCAATATTTTTAAAAAATATTTTTATTGATATCAGAGAAGGAGGAAGAGGGAGAAATAGAAACATCAGTGATTACAGAGAATCATTGATTGGCTGCCCCCTGCATGCCTCCCAGAGGGGATGAGCCCGCAACCTGGGCATGTGCCCTGACTGGGAATCAACCAGTGGCTCTTGGTTCATAGGTCAGTCCTCAACCACTGAGCCACACCAGTCAGATGTATTATTAATATTTAACTCAAAGAATGGCCTGGCAGTTGGAGACATAGTCTGGATATTGGGTCCGTCGGTGTGTCCCCACCTTTATTTGCAGGCACCATCATTCCTTCCCCTCTTCCTTCGCCCCCACATTGGTATAAACTGAGTTTTGTGGGCACACAACTGCCATGTCTGCTCTTTGAGAAGCCAGCTTCTCTCCTTCCGCCTCCCCATCCTCTCCTCCCGGCCTGCTCTTCACGGCGGCACGCTGGTCATCCATTATTGATGACCCTTCGGCACCTTCTTCGCACCAGTGTTTCCGAAGCCCTTGTGCACCGCTGAGCAGAGACAGGTGCAGGCTCCGGTGGGGGGGCCAGGCTGCTGCTCATGGCGCTGGGCCGGGCTCCTCTCCCTTCCAGGCTGCCAGAGAGGCCACCTGGCC
>NW_005361913.1:2112924-2113881 GCF_000412655.1 Myotis brandtii | reverse complement strand
TGGGTTTGGTAGCTTCTCATGGTGGGTGTAAGATTGATAACTCTTTTGTTGAGAGAAGAGTTTTTGTGGGAACCAAAGAGCAATCATGAGTTATATATGTTTAATGGCTTTTGTGGAAAAAGTTACCTTGTATGCTCTATCTTTATTAACTACTGCTGTTCCCCAAACCCCAGACCATGTTAAAGAGCAAAGAAAGACATTCTAAGCCATTTTACAGCAAATAGGTGAGTTTTAATTTTTAATGCTTTTAAAAATTAAAAGATATCTTAAATTTCACAGGACCCACCAAAAAATTTAAATAGCCCAAAACTAAAATAACTCATATCCAATTGTTGTTATGTACCATTGTTTATACTATTTATTGACTTAGGACAAACAATAACATCCTACTTCTTTTTGAATCACAGAATAAAAATTAAATACTGTACAATCTTATTGGTATGTATATTTGATAAGATTCTGTTTATTTAAATATTGGTCAATCATATAAATGTTATATATTCATTCATTCAAAAAAGCATTTCTTTTCTACAATTTGAGAGACAGCATGCTAGATACTAAGGATACAAATAAATTGACTGACACCTGCTTTCAAGAAGCTTAAAACTTAGCCTACTAAAAACTGAAACTTTTTGTTTTGTACATCACTCTAGCCCTTTGTCACATTTAGCTAAGATAATGGATCCACAAACATTGTGCAAAAAAAGGTGGAGAAAAAGGACATCAGGAAGAGTAAAAAGATAAAAAAAGGTCTTCTCTCACTTGTGTTGATAACTACACATTATCTACACTAATAAAAGAGAAACATGCAAATTGGTGTCACTCCACTACCCTTCCCATTGGCTAATCAGGGCGATATGCAAATTAACTGCCAGCCAAGATGGCGGCCTGCAGCCAGGCAGCTTGAAGCTAACATGAGGATTGATTGCTTCAGTGACGGAGGACTCCAACGTTCCC
>NW_005361913.1:2066831-2112188 GCF_000412655.1 Myotis brandtii | reverse complement strand
CTGTGTGTGACAGGGGGCGGTGCCCCAACTCCCCTATCGGCCCTACTCTGTGAGTGACAGGGGGGAGCTCTTCAACCCCCTGATCAACCCTGCTCTGTGCGTGACAGGGTACAGAGCCCCAACCCCCCTGATGGGCCCTGCTCTGTGAGTGACAGGGGGCAGCGCCCTAACCCCCTGATTGGCCCTGCTCTGTGCATGACAGGGGGTGGCGCTGCAACCTCCCCATCGACTCTGCCTTGAGTGTGACAGGGGGTGGTGCCCCAACCCCCCAATCGGCCCTACCCTGAGCGTGACTGAGGGTGGCATCGCAACCCTCCGATCCCTCTGCTCTGTGCATGACAGGGGGCGGCGCCCCAACTCCCCAATCAGCCCTGCTCTGAGCCCGACCAGGGGCTGCACCTAGGGATTGGGCCTTCCCTCTGCCACCTGGGAGCAGGCCTAAGCCAGCAGGTCGTTATCTCCCGAGGGGTCCCAGACTGCGAGAGGGCACAGACCGGGCTGAGGGACCCCCCTCCCCCCCGAGTGCACAAATTTTTGTGCACTGGGCCTCTAGTTTATTATAAAAGGCCCGATGCACAAAATTCATGCAAGAGTAGGCCTCCCTTCCCCCAGGTGCCGGCACTGGCTTACCTCTGGCACCTGGGACCTGAGCTTCCCTCTGGCCACCAGCAGGCACCCAGGACCTGGGCTTCGCTCTGGCCCTGGTTTTGTCTGGAAGGATGTCCGGAATGACGTCTGGTCTAATTAGCATATTACCCTTTTATTATTATAGATTGTTGTTGTTATTATTATTATTATAAAATAGGTCAATTTTCCCCATCAAATTGAAAGCCTGCTATTAGGATACTTCAGGCCAAAACTCATTCAAGAAACAACCACAACCACATGGCGGTAAAGAAAATTTGAGATTCAAGGCAACTGAAATCACAAATAGCTCAGTGCTCAGCCTAATTGCTCTTTCTCCTCTCAATACCGCCTGTTAACATTTTGCAATTGGAATGTTTTCCATCTGTGCCTTTACTTCAATTGTGTTAATATGACTGATGAAAACTATTATCACTCTGTCTTTTCGTCTTCGATCTGCTTTGTGTTGACACATTCACTACCATAAAAATGTTAGTTTGGTCATATACTTGGTGTTATATATGCTTTATGTCCCATGCTCAAAGTTCCCCATCTGTACCTCAAACTACTCATTTTTATTGCAACAGAGACTACATACACACACACACATGCAGAAATATTATCCATAGAATCTATAATTGTGAAAGTTGTATTGCATTTGTTTAAATATTCAAGGTAATATTAAATATCAAGACTCTATTGTATCAATTCATGAAAATAAGAGAATATATTAATTTATCAAATATAGGTGCTTGATATGCTTTCAATAAAGTGTTTTATTCAGTTTTCTCTCACATGTATTTTCACATGTTAATTTCATAGGGCTATAATCATGAATTAAGAAGGCACCATTTACATCATAAATATATCAGGATGCTGTGCCCTGAGACTGCAATGCACAACCTGCTGGGTTTACATGAAGTGGCCCTAGAGTAAGGACTTCATGACTGTCTTATTCCTCTCAGACCAATGGGGCCAAGTTAGACCAAACTCAGGTTAGAAAATGGGATAGTATTGAATATCAGAATGCTCATTGTTTTGTGCATGTGGAAATTGGTTAATTGTGGGATTGGAGAAGTAAGTCATTGGAGTAAATGGCAAAATCAGATGCTCAGCCTTAAGAAAGGAGTGACCAAAAGGTGAACTTAAAGTCAGAGAGGGGAAATGGATATGCTGCAGGGTGTTTATCATGTTTGAAATAAGAAAGTAATGGCAATGATTTGACTTCTTTTGTATAAGGACATCATCTACCTTCTCCATAGGTAGCTGATAGAAGAACGTTGAACTAGAAAATAAGTCAAAAATTTATTTTATATTTCTCTGTGTAAAATGTAAGTACATACTTTAGAAAAATGTAGTTTTTCTAGCTTAGGTGATGCTCAAAGAGAAGCCAGTGATATATTTTGTTTGTTTCTTTGTTTTTGTTTGTTGTTGTTTTTTTTGTAATTTATGAACTAGTGTGACTGAAAGGAATGTGACTGTTTCCTCCTCTATGACCTGGTGATAATGTAAGTGTCCCTCCCTGAACCCTTTTGAGAACCAATTAATGAGGTCAAAAGCAGGAAGCAACACTTCCTCAAAAGCCACAATTCATACAGTTTCACATGGCAACCTCAGAAGCATAGTAAACAAAGACAATGCTGAAAAAATGGTGTGTTTTAAACCTATAGTTTTTTTTCTTTTCTTAGAGTAATTACATTAGGGGAATGCCAAGTAAATTAATTCTTAGTGAACATTATGCTTATTATGGACTGAATATTTTTACCCAACAAAATTCATATGTTGAAGTCCTAAGCCCCAGTGTGGCTGTATTTGGAATAAGAGTAATTAAAGTGAAATGAGATCATAATTGTGGGGCATTGGTTCAACAAGATTAGTGTCCCTTTAAGAAGAAACAACAGAGAGCTTGCTCTATCTCTTTTCATGTATGTGCACTAAGGAAAGACCATGTGAGGACGTATCAGAAGGCAGCTGTCTGCAACCCAAGATGAGAGGCTTCACCAGGAACTGACCCTGCTGGATGGAACCTGATCTGGGACTTCTATCCTCCCAAACTGAGAAATAAATTTCTGTTGCTTATTTGGCATGTTTACCATCCAGTCTATTGCACAGTAAGTCCTCACTTAATGTTGTTGATAGGATCTGTGACTTTAAGCACAATATATAACAACTAGAGGCCTGTTGCACGAAGAGATTCATGAACTAGGCCTTCCCTTCCCTTGGCTGCTGGCACCGGTTTGCCTCTGGCACCCAGGACCCAGGCCTTCGCTCTGGACAGGCTCCGGCCAGAGCCGACCCCGGATCCATCAGGCTTCGCTTCACCACTTGAAGCCTACATATGCAAATTAACCGCCATCTTTGTTGGGTTAATTTGCATAGTCTCCTGATTGGCTGGTTAGAGTAGCGAAGGTATGGTCAATTTACATGTTTGTCTATTATTAGGTAAGATAACAATTTTACCATAGGCTAATTAATATAAGCAAGAGTTTAGTTCCTATGGTATCTCATTAACATTATACCAAAGCAACATTGAACAAAATAATGTTATTTGAAGACCTGATGGATTTTGTTATGGCAGCCTGAACTAACACAGTGCTTTAAAAAAATGTTGTAGCTAATTATATTTATTTACTAGAGGTCTGCTGCATGGATTTGTGCAGGAAGGGGGTCCCTCAGTCTGCCCTGCATCCTCTTGCAATCCAGGACCCCTCGGAGAATGTAGCAGTGCACCAAGTGGCAGGCGACCAGGGAAGAGCCCGAACCTGCATGCCGCTCCTGCTTATCCCAGCCCACTGTGCCCGCTCCTGCTCGGTAGCGCTGCCTCGGTGTCAGGAGAGGCTCCTGACGCTGTAGCTGTGCTCGCCAGCCATGAGCCTGGCTTCTGGCTGAGTGCCACTCCCCCTGTGGGAGTGTATTGACCACCAGGGGGCAGCTCCTGTGTTGAGCATCTGCTCCCTGGTGGTCAGTGTGCATCATAGCAACTGGTTGACTGGTCTTTCCTGTCATCTTGGCTGTTCTGGTCGTTTGTTCATAATGGTCGCTTAGGCTTTTATAGATAGATAGATAGATAGATAGATAGATAGATAGATAGATATAGATATAGATATAGATTATATTTATGGATATCCTTTGTTAAAACTTCCATTTCTAAAACAATTCATTGGAGAATTCTCATAAGTATCTTTATTATGGTTATCGTTCACATATCCTCCCCAATCCTCCCCATGTTTCTAGTTTCAGATACAAAATAAGCTATGTAAGATACCAAAACTTAGACGCAAATTGACCACTACCTATTTGATCCTTCCATTTTGTAAGCTCATCCTTCTAAGTTTCTCTAATTATTTTTTCCCTTAAAAGGAGATAACAGAATGATCATAATGGATAGTACAGGTACTTCTAAGTGATCCAAATAGTCTACGTTGATGTCTAGTGATGTTGGTGTAACATTTGGGCAGCTCAGTCACTGGAATAAAAACCATTTCTATATTTAAATACAGAGGGGCCTTGACTTATGAGTGTCCCAACTAACGAGCTGTCTCTTGGCCGATTTTTTGCATTGAGTTGATAGAGTAATTTGAGTTAACGAGCTCTGTCTCAGAACGAATTAAACTTGTAGATTGGTAGGTGATTAAATTTGTAGCACACACTATATCTTCCTAGGAAATATGCTGGCTGTTTTATGATAGGGGTGTGAAAGCATACATGCCTGTGTGTGTGCACGTGCATGTGTGCTTTCAACATGTACAGACTGTTTCTCTAGGATTTTCCAGGAAACCATTTTTCCAGAGAGCTTTATTTCTAACCTTCCCATGAACATCTGCAGTCTTCAAGGTGAAAATGATCCCTCATGTTTTGATTCTAACAACAAGCTGGGTAGTGTAAAGTCAAGAGGATTAAGGCAGACAATGTGACCACACACCAATTTCCTCCCTTACAAATTTTTTATAACACTTATCAGAATTTTAATTCCATCTGCTAAGTAATGCAGGTCCCCCAAGCAGAGGTTATACATACAGTCACAGGTCAGAGCCCTCCACTGCTTTTTCATTACATTGCACCCTGCGATGTCCATGGGCCTCTTTACTGATGGAGCCAGGAGTGTTTGTTATATGGGTAATGCTTTTGTTTATTTTATTTTTATATATATTTGTATTGATTTCAGAGAGGAGGGGTGAGGGGAGAGAGAGATAGAAACATCAATGATGAGAGGGAATCATTGATTGGCTGCCTCCTGCATGCCCCCTACTGGGGATCGAGCCCACAACCCCGGGCATGTGCCCTTAACCGGAATCGAACCTGGGACCCTTCAGTCCACAGGCCAACACTCTATCCACTGAGCCAAACTGACTAGGGCTTGTTTATTTTTTTATGTAGGAAAAGAAATCACAGATTTTAGAGTCCACTTGCCAATTCTCAGATACGAACAGGCCTGTGATACTTAGATCCAAATATTCTCAACCTACCAATTGACATATTTCAGAACAGTCACTGGTCTTTTCTACTGCACTATTTTAGCATTACTTAAGTTAAGTATTTAAACATAATTCTTGGAAGGGAGAAGATTTTTCCTTAACAAACCTGGAGTACTCACTGGCAGGCTGCATAGATGGGCTGTGTTCTTGTCAATTTCTATACTTTTTATAAATGCCACCTGTGTTACCAACATTGATTTAAAGGTGATGTAATTTTCTTGCAAATCCATTAGTTTTATAGGTTTTTGGCAAGCCCCACTGCTATGTTGATTAGATATAGTAACTGTGTTAACCAGCATTTTAAATGTTTGGCTCAACTCTCTGTATTGGCTGGATAACAAGACATACAGTAGATGCTTTAACTCAAGGTTGTGCTAAGCAGTGATTTGACACATAGCTTAGTGTTTAGCCATTTGTGATAATAAGCACTTTAATTGTGGAGTTAATTGCAGGTACCTGCAAGACATACCTTTAAGTGATCTTGACAAATAAGATATAGACTTTCTACCCTCTTTAGGTGGCTTTATTCTACTCGTGTATCTCAAAGTGCAGTCCTCAGACAAGCAATATCTATCATCTGGGAACTTGTTAGAAATGAAAAGTCTTGGCCTCACCCCAAGCCCACTGATTCAGAAACTCTGGGAGTGGGGCCCAGTAATCTATGCTTTAACAAACTTGATGCTTCCCATGCAAGTTTGACAACCACTGGTATAAGAGAATTTCTGACACATGGGTGCTGCCATATTTTTGCACTGAGCAATTCAATGTGAATCACTTTTGTAATTACTCTTAATAAATTAACCTTCTAAATCCAAATTAGCTAATGCTGGAAAATCATTTAGTAATAATGAAGAGCTATCAGTCACCTTTTAATTTTTGAATATTTATCTTTACCCTGATAGGTAGTAGCTTATTATAAATGTATTAGGATTGAAGTTTGGGGTGAGGGAAAGCAGCTAATCTTTATTTTCCTTATCTCTCCCTGCCTCCTCTTTTTCATTATCTAAAGAAGTTAACATCACATGCTCCATTAAACAAGATGCAGCTTTTATTATCTTTTATCTCTCCTGAACCTTTTTATAAATGCTATTTGATTACTCTTGCATGTTGAGATAGACATTTAGAATAATCAAAACATCAAGAAAGTGATGCTTGGTTAATCTAGGGCAATGCAGCTTCCTTGACATAGATAAATGGGTTGAGACTGATACAAATATAAGTTCTATTGGGTGGGCTGAGATGATGTTGTGGAGAGTGTAAGGAGAGAGGCCTTGATGCAACAAACCAAAAAAAGGTAATAAATATAATAAATATATATTTTGCCAACAAAAGAAGTGTTAAATTCCCTGAGGAATAAAAAGGGCCCTAATTAATCATTTGGAGATCTGAAATTCACTACATTTAAATACTAAAGGTAATTTAGTTGTTCATTTGTACATACATGCATTCATTTACCAAACATTAATTGAGGAGTTTTCATATGTCCTATTGTTGTCTGCCTTAAACTGAGCTGAAACTATGTTTCTGGAAAGCTTTTCCCTACATATACCAGATTAGTGTAGACCATAAAGGAGACATTTTGCTTGAGATTTAAAAGACAGAAGTGAAAAACAACCATGTTCTCTTCAGGGCACTGTGTCACTTA
This sequence comes from Myotis brandtii, assembly GCF_000412655.1. NCBI lineage: Eukaryota > Metazoa > Chordata > Mammalia > Chiroptera > Vespertilionidae > Myotis > Myotis brandtii. The sequence goes on along the minus strand of NW_005361913.1, from coordinate 2,105,444 downwards.
TCCCCTGGCTCACCCTGTTGAAATGGGACAACAGCCAAGGCTACTACACTTCCAGATCCTGTTGGGAAACTCCTTCTAGTTTCCCAGATTTCTGCATCATTTGCAGGTTTACCTTCCTTATGAAAGATACTCTCTTCGCCTACCTTTGCAACTGTCATCAAGGTAGATTCTTAGGGGTAGTTAGTGGCCAATATGATTCCCAATCCATTTCTGTAGATTCCACTTATCCTCATGGTTCCCAACTTATCCTCACTCAGTCCCCACTCTCCACTTCTCACCAACCCTTCCCTCAGCACTAGAGCAGCAGCTTCAGACAGACTCTTCAACCAACTCTCATAATTTCATAAAGTCAAATCCCTTATAATCTTTTTATAGACATTACTCTTCACCAACCCTTCCCTCAGCACTAGAGCAGCAGCTTCAAACAGACTCTTCAACTCTCACAATTTCATAAAGTCAAATCCCTTACAATCTTTTTATAGATATTACTCCCTTTTTTAATTGCTGTCTTTTCTTTTTTAAATATATTTTTTATTGATTTGAGAGGGAAAGGGAAAGGAAGAGAGGGATAGACACATCAATAATGAGAAAGGATCATCACTCATCTGCCTCCCACACGCTCCCCACTGGGGATAGAGCCTGCAACCTGGGCACGTGCCCTTGACTGGAATCAAACCTGGGACTCTTCAGTCTGCAGGCCGACGCTGTAGCCACTGAACCAAACCAGCTAAGGTGCTTGATATCACTCTTAATGTTTCTACTTTTCTGATTGACCATGATACCAAATTTTGTACTAGAAATGGTTCCGGAGGAACTAAATCTAAAACTGACAGTTTCTCTAAATTAGTTCTGCGTTTCATGTAATTGATTCCCAGTTTTGTTTAGATTTAAAGGTGCCACTGGCCCTCTTTCTGGTGGCAAAGGGACAAGAGCATGCAGTAGCAAAGCACCTACTTATTACCTGCAACCACATACATTTATAAGACAGTGACTTAGTGATTAAGTATATGGTTACAAAACTCAAAAATCTCTGACTTACAAGTCATGAAGAATTATTTCTGGTTCATATTGCATGAAAGCTCTGCAGAGTTGCTGCAGGTGCATTCCACCTGTCTTTTCATCTTGCACCTCAGGCAGGAGAAGAAGTGCTGATCCGGGCAAAGTTCTTCTCATAGCAGCAGGGACAGCAAGAGTGCTGGGAAGGGGAGCCCATTCCCTTTACAGTCTAGGCTCAGACATGGCAGTGGTCACATAAATTTATATTTATCAGGCAAACATATATCATAGTCAAAACTGAATTCTACAGGATAAAAATGTATCATCCTTTTCCAGAGAATAAATGAAGAATGAATGGTGGCCAATAGCAATGCAACCCAGCATAGTAATTTATTAGATAACTTGAAATAAGATCAGTTGGTATTCGTTAGAGGCCTGGAAGATGAAGTCTCAAACCATCTCAAAGCACAGAGAGAAAAAAAAAGTCAGAATAAAAACAATAAAAATATTAGTTCTGGGGGTGGGGGAAACAATAATGGAATAGCAGCGTTACTGAAACAAATAAAAAAGTAAAATTACCTTGAAATAAAAAGCTCTGATTTTGCAACAGTTTATATTGATAAAAATATTACACCGAAGTAAATCCTGGAAAATTTTCTGACAATACGAACTAATAAAAAAACTAACAATTTTTCAAGCAGAATTAATAAAATATCCTCAAAAGGAAAAAACACAAACAGGCCATCATCAGAGTTTTCATCTCTAAAACTGGATAAAAAAAAAAGTCTATGGAGAGCAGCAGTAAAAGGGAAAAGGGCTGTTGTCTACTGAATCCTGTACCAACCAAGACCTCATTTGCTGGTGAAAATGAAAGATATATATCAGGGGTAATGCAATCATTCTGAGAGTCTCGTTTCTCATTTACAACAACAACAACAGCAACAATGTATGTACTACAAAAGAAACCTGAAAATTGTGAAGAAGAGAAAAATGTCATAAAAAAATGATATGTAGGCTACATAAGTAGGTATCTAGCTAACTAGCAAGATGTAGGTGGATATAGAAATATCTCTACATATAGCAACATGCAGGGCTCCATTTAGCCAGTAACTGTACAAACAAACTGGCAGTATATGCATGGCATCTGTTCCTGAGTTTGGTGCCCCCACTGATTGGGCTGGTTTCTATGCCATTGTTACACTTTGAATACAAGTAATGGCACATAACTATGTAGGGTATCTAAGGTGGCATTGCTTATAGTGGCCAAAACTAGAAAAATTGTAAATGCCCCTCAATAGAAGAATGACATCGTTGATATTCGTTTTCTGTTATAAGTTCACATTTTTTTAATGTTCACATAAGTTGAAATATTTTTAATCTAACAATAGAAAAATACTATTTTATGAAAACATTTATAAAAGTGATTGCTCTTTAGGTTCCAAAGTTAATCTCCACAAATTCAAAAGTATCAGAAAAACATCCCTCTGATCAAAACACAGTGAAATTGAATATCAAAAATGAAAAGATGCCCAAAACAACACCAAGAATACCAATGATGGCAACAACAATGAAAAATTATAAACTATTTTTGGATTTAATATAAAATAATAATGAATTTTAAGCATCTAAGAGAAGTCAACCAAGGTGGTGACATAGGAAGGTCCTAAACTTGTCTATTTCCACAGATACACTAAATTTAAAGCCACACATGGAGCAGCTTACCCTGAAAGAGATCCAGAAGCTAGCTGAGTGACTCCTACACATCAGTCAAATGAGAAAGTATCCACATAATCACCACATCAAAATACTAGGAAAGACTGAGATACACTTTTATCATAAACCAAAAGAAAGCAGGGTTAGCTATAATTAATTAAACAAGAGAGTCTTTAATATGCCAGCCCAGCTGGTGTGGCTCAGTGGTTGAGCATCAAGGTTTGGGGCTATGAACCAAGGTTTGGGGCTATATCCCCAGTAGGGGGCATGCAGGAGGCAGCAGCTCAATGATTTTCTCTCATCATTGATGTTTCTAGCTCTCTCTCCTTCTCTCTTCCTCTCTGAAATCAATATAAATATTTTGTAATAAAAAATAGTCTTTAAGCCAAAGACTGTGTCAAAAGGCAAAGAAGGTCATTTTATAATGATAAAGGGATCAATTCATTAAGAAGACTCTGTATTTGAAAATATTTATGCACCCAACACAGGAACTTATCCTATATAATAAAGAGCTAATATGCAAATGATCATCACACCCTCACGCCTTCATGCTGTAATGGCTCAGACACTCAACACTGGGGAGAAAGGATTGGGGACCAGCCAGGCACAAATGACTCGCGAGAGAGGATTGGGGACCAGCCAGGTACAAATGAGATTGCGATAGAGGAATGAGGACCAGCCAGGTACAGACTGGGAGAGGACAAGCCGCCCACCCCACAGTCCCAGGCACCAGTGGCTGAACCTGTGCCTGTGGCCTGGGAGAGGGACAAGCTGCCCGCCCCGCAGTTCCAGGTGCCACCTCTGCCTGCGGCCCGGCCCAGGAAAGGGACAAGCCACCTGCCCCGTGGTTCCGGGCACCTGCCCAGAGTCCCCTGTGGCTGCAGCCAACCCGGGTGAAGCCAGCCTGGGACCTGGGAGCCTGCAGTGGGGACCAGCCAGGTGCAGACTGGGAGAGGGACAAGCCACCCACCCCACAGTCCCAGACACCAGTGGCAGAACCTGTGGCCTGGGAGAGGGACAAGCTGCCCGCCCCGCAGTCCTGGGTGCCCCCTCTGCCTGCGGCCTGGCCCGGGAAAGGGACAAGCCACTTGACCCGTGGTTCCGGGCACCTGCAGCTGCGGCCTGGGTGAAGCCGCCCGCCCAGAGTCCCCTGTGGCTGCGGCCGACCCGGGTGAAGCTGGCATGGGACCTGGGAGCCTGCAGCCAGCCAGAGGGAGGGAAGCCCGGGTCTCAGGTGCCTGCGACTGGCCAGAGGAGGGAATCCTGGGTCCTGGGTGCCGGGCAAGACAGAGGTGGTTAGGGGCAATCAGGCCAGCAGGGGAGCAGTTAGGGGTAATCAGACCAGTAGGGGAGTAGTTAGGGGTGATCAGGCAGGAAGGCAGACAGATGTGGTTCGGGGCAATCAGGCAGGCAGGCAGGCGAGCGGTTAGGAGCCAGCGGTCCCAGATTGCGAGAGGCAGTTGGACATCCCCTAAGGGGTTCTGGATTGGAGAGGGTGCAGGCCCGGCTGAGGGGACGCCCCCTCCCGGTGCATGAATTTCATGCACCAGGCCTCTAGTAAATATATAAAACAAATATAAACAGGTTTGAAGAAAGAAATAGACTGTACTACAATAAGAGCAGATGACTTTAATATCTTACATTCAATAATGACTAATCATCCAGGCAAAAAATAAATAAGAAAATATTCAACTTAAATTACATGTTTACATAGGGACCTAACACACATACAGAACATTCCACCCAACAGCAGCACAATATTTATTTTTCTCATGCACACATGAAACATTCTATGGAAAAGATCATATGTGAGGCCACAAAGGAAGTCTTAATAAAGTTGAAATTCAATAGCAAATCCAACAGCAGCACAATATTTATTTTTCTCATGCACACAAGAAACATTCAATGGAAAAGATCATATGTGAGGCCACAAAAGAAGTTTAATAAAGTTGAAATTCAATATCAAATAAACAAACAAACAAACAAACAATAGGCAAAGGACCCCAATACTTATTTTAAAAAAGAAAATATTCAAATAGCCAACAGCTTTATGAAACAACTAGAGGCCTGGTGCACGAAATTCGTGCTCTGGGGCGTGTCCCTCAGCCCAGCCTGCACCCTCCCCAATCTGGGACCCCTCAAGGGATGTCTGACTGCCGGTTTAGGCCCAATCCCTGTGGGGGCTCTCCCTCTCTGACTGCCGGTTTAGGCCCAATCCCTGTGGGGGCTCACCCTCTTGCCTGACTGATTGCTCCTAACCACTTCTGCCTGCCAGCCTGATCACCCCCTAACCACTCCCCTGCCAGCCTGATGGATGGCTAACTGCTCCCCTGCCAGCCATATCACCCCCAACTGACCTCCCCTGCAGGCCCTGTCACCCCTAACTACCCTCCCCTGCTAGCTTGGTCCCCCCCACCTGCCCTCCCCTGCCGGCCATCTTGTGGCTGTGGGCGCTGCCATCTTTAAGGGTGTGGCAGTCAATTAGCATATTTCCTCCTTATTGGCTGTGGGCACAGCCTTCTTTGTGATGGCATGAGGGTCAATTAGTATATTCCCTCTTTATTAGAGAGGATGCTCAATGATTTTCAATATCACAAATCATGAGGATAATGCAAATCAAAACTGCAATGAAATATGACCTTACACCAGTTAGAATATCTGTTATCACAAGAGAAGAGATAGAAAACTTGTAGTGAGGATGAAGAGATAGGGGAAACCTTGTTTGCTGTTTGATGGGAATTTAAATTGGTGTACCCACTATGGAAAAGAGTATGGAGTTTCCTCAAGAAATTAAAAATAAATCTACTGTATGACCTAGGATTTTCACTTCTGGGTATATATCCAAAAGAAAAAATCATTATCTTGTAGAGATGTCTGCACCTTCATGTTCATTGCAACATTTAAAATAGACAAGGTATGGAAATAATCTGTCACTAAATGAATGGATAAAGGCATGTGAGATATAAATATATAGATATACAGATGTAATGAAATATTATTCACCTTTAAGAAAGAAGAAATCCTATCATTTGTGACAATGTGGATGAACCTGGAGGATATTATGCTAAATTAAATATACCAAAGAAAGACAAATACTACATGGTATCACTTATAAATATGTAATCTGAAAAACAAATGTCATACAGCAACAGAGAGTAGAAAAGTCATTGCCATGGTTTGGGGTTGAAGATGCGGGGATATAGGAAGAGGTTGGTAAAAGAGTACATATTTTTAGTTATAAGATAAATGAAATCTGATGATGTCATGTAGTACATGATGAGTATAGTTCACAATAATTCTGTATTGTACAATAGAAACTTGCTAAGAGAAGAGAACTTAAATGTTCTCATCCCCCCCAAAAAGAAGTAAACATGTGAGGTTATGGATTTGTTAACTCCATGTGGGGTAATTTTTTCACAATGTATATGTATATCAAAACATCAAATTGCATACCTTAAATATATTACAATTATATTTGTTAATTTTACCTTAATAAAGCTGAAAAGTAAAATTACAAACATCAATAATTGATAACCTATATGAAAGAAAGTGGTTTACCTTCTCTCACCTCTTTACCTTCATTTTTTGTAGTATTGTTCATATTATAATAACTTGGTAATATTACAATACTCCTAATAAACACTATTGTATTATTATGTAATGTATATAATACTATTGTAATTATGTATCATGTGTAATACAATTGTAATATAATTATATAAACTAAATTTTGTGTTCATATTACAATAATATATTATGTAGCAATAAAAGCAAATAAACATAAGCTAACCAACAACAACACAATTCATGGGTTAAAGACAAAAATAATGAAAATTAACTATATAATAAAAACCTAAGCGACCATTAAAGCGAAAGGACCAGAACGACCAGTCACTATGATGCACACTGACCACCAGGGATAGATGTTCAATGCAGGAGCTGCCCCCTGGTGGTCAGTGTGCTCCCTCAGGGGAGCACTGCTCAGCCAGAAGCTGGGCTCACAGCTGGCGAGCACAGAGGCAGTGGTGGGAGCCTCTCCCGCTTCTGCAACAATGCTAAGGAGCAGCGAGCCAAGGGTAACAAGAGCAGTGAGCAGGCAGGAGGTAAGGAGCAAGGAATCCCTGATTGTGAGGGGGATGTCCGACTGCCAGCTTAGGCCCGAGTCCCTGGGCCTTCCATTGTTCTGGGGGCTTGGGCCTAAGCCAGCCGTGAGCAAACTACGGCCCGCGGGCTGGATCCGGCCCGTTTGAAATGAATAAAACACCGTACCCTTTTATGTAATGATGTTTACTTTGAATTTATATTAGTTCACACAAACACTCCATCCATGCTTTTGTTCCGGCCCTCCGGTCCAGTTTAAGAACCCATTGTGTCCCTCGAGTCAAAAAGTTAACCCACCCCTGGCTAAGCCAATAGTTGGACATCCCTGAGGGGCCCTGGACTGCAAGAGGGTGCAGGCGGGGCTGAGGAACCCACCCCCCAGTGCACCAGGCCTCTAGTAAAGTATAAGTGAAAAACAATGGAAGTCCTTAACCTCCTTTCACTTTCTACCTACTCATTTCATGAAAAATTCACATATGCGATATTTATGTGTCCAACTTTCTAACATTAGCATTCTATTAGGAACCACAATGTCCAGTTAATTAACCTTAGTTGTTCATTACTGAAATGAACTTGATGCTGGCCACTAGTTATTCCAACTTTCTAACATTAGCATTCTATTAGGAACCACAATATCCAGTTAATTAACCTTAGTTGTTGTTCATTACTGAAATGAACTTGATGCTGGCCACTGGTTATTTTGCCTTAGCTTCTTTATTCATCTTTTGTTTGGTTAAATTGCAACACCAAGAAGTCTTCTTCCATCTCTATTATCACCAGGGATTATGGCTATTATCATTTCTGAGTTTTTATACATTTGAAAACATCTCTCTGTTACCTTCATACAAAAACATTTTGACTCACATATTGTTATCCCTAGGACTCTGTATCTAGTGCCTATTTTACTCTCTACTATCATTAACTATTCCTACGGAGAAGGTTGGGGCCAAGCTTCTTGATGCTCCTTATTGATATCTGTTTTTTAAATGTCTGGATCACCAAGAAAATATTTATTTGCCTTTAAGTCCAATTACTTTAAAGACATGACTTAGTATTAACTGCCTTGTATAATTTTTCCCTAGTACATGCCATAACAATTTGCAGATTCAGGTATTTATTTTTTAAAAGTGTACTGTTTCTGTTATGGTAGAGAATATAATTCAATTCCATTATTTCAGGATTTTCTTCTAAAAAACAATTATGTGTATCAAATAACTTTTATAGCCATCACTTTCCACTAAAAACTAATTTTGCTCATGCTGTCTTCTCTACTACTGATATTGTTTTCTGTCATGTCTTTGGAATTTCTGCTGCTTCCATGTGGCTTTTACTTTTCTCTTTCCTTCTGTTGTTCTTTCTTTTATTAGTTTCAGGGAGAATAGTTCATTAGAGACATCCTTCTTTTCCTGAAATATTTAACTAGAAATGTCAACTTATAACAGTGGTTCTCAACCTTGGATGCACATTAGAATCACCTGGGAATCTTTTTAAAATCCTGATTTTTGGGCCTCATCCTCCGGAAATTCTGTTTCTTTGTTACTAATGTTGTGGCCCCACCCCATAACAAAGAAACAGAATTTCCGGAGGATGAGGCCCAGAAATCAGGATTTTAAAAAGATTCCCAGGTGATTCTAATGTGCAGCCAAGGTTGAGAACCACTGACTTATACTATCAAAATTATTTGATCTGCTATGCAGAGTATTAAATAATTAGAGCATGTGAAAACAAAAAGGCTAGTGAAACTCATATTATTTGGGGGAGAGGTGATTGGTACTTAGAATATGAATATCAGCTGTGATGGAGAGAAGTATTGCTGATATAATTTGGAATATACAGTTTTACCTTCACTTACGAGTTTAATTCGTTCCGAGACCGAGCTCGTTAAGAAGCTCGTTAAGGAGCTCGTTAACTCAAATTACTCTATCAACTCAATGCAAAAAATCTGCCAAGAAACAACTGGTATCTCAAAAAACTCGTTAGTCGGGACACTCGTAAGTCAAGGCCCCACTGTAGTACATAAGTTTTGGAGATTAGTTAGATGTAATAGGTAACATTAAAGGAAGTGATTTTTAACTGCTATACATTCAATCATATTATTCCTGATTACACCATTAGGATTGCATTGAAATTTTCTACTCATTACGCTTTTGCTTAAAATTATATATAACTAATCAACGAGGAAATCAATCAACAGCAAAAATCATCAATATATATTCCTAATTTAGTCTGCATCACCAGCTCTACAGAAACTAGTGCTCTTATATACATATACATATACATATGCATAATGTCTGAAAAAAAGTATGCATACTTTAACAGCTGACAGCTGTTAAATGAAAATGAAATGTATTTTAATAAAAACTATCTTTGTAATTATTCAAAGTTTTTGGGACACCCTGTATACATATATATCTCCACTCTTCTCTTTTTTATTTATGTGAGCTAGCTCTAGTATGCTCTTTTTCATTTTAGTCAAGACTAAAGAATAAAATGTCATTGAGATCTGAGATGATGACATATTTTTAATTGTGAAAACAAAGAGACTTAAATATCCAGTAATAGGTTAGGTTGTAGTAGAAACCATTAGATACAGGCATTATCTAAAAATGCCAGAAAACCATATAAAGCATCACTTTAAAAGTGTCACTGAGATGGCAAATGATTAAGAAATACTGAAGTGAGGGAGAGAGTGACATTGCTCACACAAGGAGGTAAGCAGAGCAATGAAACTAGTTTTTTCCAAAGAATCCAAGGAGCCAGGTGGATGTATTCATTTGTTTTCAGGACCTCACAAGGCTTAGAGTAAATGAGGCAAAGTCCTGCTAATTGGTTCCTCCTCTCAGAAATCTGAGTGGTTGAAAGCCTAAACTTTTAAAGAGGTGTAAAAATGAGAATAAAGCAGTCCCCTAACCCATTTACCCCAATTGGACTGCAAGGAAAAATTCCTTATTTTAACCTGGTGCTGATCTGGAGTTTGGGATAGCCCTGAGGATCGGTACCCATAAGCAAGCCTTCATTCAGACTTGCAGATTGAATTCATACCTCTGTGGTCTGAAAACCACAAACCAATGATTCAGTTTAATGTAACCCTGGATTTGTACTTGTCCAGGAGTCCAAGAAGACCCACAAGCATAAGCCTCTCTGGAAGGCTTCAATGTCTTCCAGACCTCAAATAAATCATACAAATATAATCCTTAATAAAATGAGCAAAATTAATAAATTAATAAATTCAGAAGGAAAGAAAACACCACGTGAAAAAGCCAGCAGAACAACAGACCGCAGAAACACTTTAGTTACTAACATGATCAAATCTAAATATTAAATAACTATGTTTCAGGTATTTAAACACATACAATTTGAACAGGGTAAAAAGAATAATAATTTATAAAGAATGGTCAGACATACAGTGGGGCCTTGACTTACGAATTTAATTCGTTCCGAGACCGAGCTCGTTAAGGAGCTCGTTAACTCAAATTACTCTGTCAACTCAATGCAAAAAATTAGCGGAGAGACAGCTGGTATCTCAAAAAACTCGTTAGTCCGGACACTCGTAAATCAAGGCCCCACTGTATTGGAAACAGAATCAAATAGCACTGACAGAGATGAAAAGTAAAATGAGAGAAATTTTAAATTAGGTGAATTTAGTGGCAGGTAGGATACAGATGAAAGAAGAATTAATAATCTGAAAAGTTGTATAAAAATTATCCCAAATATCATAGATGAACAGAAAGATAAAGAGATTAAAATAGCCAAGCTAGCATGGCTCACTGGTTGAGCGTCAACCTATGAACCAGGAGGTCACAGTTGGATTCCAGGCCGGGTCACAAGCCTGGGTTGTGGGCGTGCAAGAGGCAGCTGACCAATGATTCTCTCTCATCATTGATGTTTCTATGTCTCTCTTCCTTCCCCTTCTTCTCTGAAATCAATAAAGATATATATTTTTTAAAAGATGAAAACATAATTGTTTAAAGAGAAAATGACTGAAAACTTTTCTGAATAGATGAAAGGATAAATTCTAAGAATGTAGAAATCCAAATGTGGAGCATGTAGTATGTAATAAAGAAATCTACACCTATTCACATCAGAGTGGCACTGCCATACAGCAAAGACAAGGTGGATTTCTGGTGCTTGTTATCAGATGATTAAAATAGTTTTCCAATTTTTATATAAATTGACATATGAGTTCTCATGTCTTAATTTCTAAATCTATGAAATTTTATGTGTATTTTAGTAATTTCTCAATTTTTGTGTGATCATAGAATATGATCTGTATTAAAATAATCCTCTTAACCTTGATGAAGCATACTTACTGCATTAGATTAAGCTTGTTAATCATTTTATCAGTCTTCGCCCAGTCCACGACAACAAAAACCACACTAGATGTTTTGAATTAAGATGGATTTATTTAATACAGATTTTTACTACAACAGTATTTCAAGCGTTGGAGGAGCAAAATGGAGATGTTACTAGAACCTAATCAGCTATTTTTGTTCTTCCCTCCTCCTCCTCCTCCTCCTCATCCTCCTCCTCCGGCTCCCCCTCCTATCCTCCCCCTCCCCCTCCTCCTCCTTCTCCCCTCCTCTTCTCTCCTCCTCCTTCTCCTCCGGGCACCTGCAGTAACTTGCTGCCTTTGTACCATCTGAGCATGAGCTACTCTGCCACTGCTGTTGGTAGTAAAGCAGCTCTGAGAGTCTGGTGGAGTCTGCTGTCATCGATGATAGCTGCTACCAGAGCCATGAGGCTGCTTTAAAATCCCTTTCAGAGAAATCTATCCTCTTATTCATCTCAGTGTTGGCATCTGTTGATTGCCCTTTTTCTTTCAAGTTGTGATGTTCTTGTTCTTGGTACAATGAGTGATATTTTGTTTGTTGTGTTAGGAGTCTCTGGGTCTTATTTAAATCTTGTACTCTATTAGGCATTCATTCTCTCTAGGTTTGTGCTGTGGTCTTGGCTGACTTTTGGAGGCTGAGGATCCATAGGCAAGCTAGTTGTCAGAGCCTTTGTGGTGTTATTTTATTCTGTTGCATTTATTGCTACAGGGTCTCTCACTGGTTCCTGCTGAAGTTCCATGAAAAGGGCAAAGGAGGTTTCCAGGCCAGGCCACTCCGTGTCTCCTGGTGGGGATCACATGTGGTAGGATCTTCCCCAGAACCCAACTACTCAAGTATCTTATAAGAATGAACATCTCAGGGCACGGAGACACAGTAATTTCCAGGACCAGTCCTCTTGCTTTGGCTGCATCCCATTTACCAGTTCTTCCCACTTGTACTGAAGAGTTTTGGACCAACAGGAAAAAAAAAAGGCTCCTGGGACCAAGAGACTCTCTGTAGCTGGGTCTCTTTTGCCAGGTCTGCCACCATCCTTGGTACCTTCTTTTTTTTTTTCTTTTAATTTATCTGTATTGTTGAAAGTGTTACAGATGTCCCCTTTCCCCCCCATTGACTCCCTCTACCGCATTTCCTTCCCCTCCCCAGGACTTCCCTGCACTATTGTTTGTCCACAGGCTATATATATTTGCATGTAAGTTCATTGGTTAATCTTTTCCCATCCACCCCCTTTCTTTTTGAAGTATATCAGTCCAGTGCATGATTCAATATCTCTGGATCTTTTTTGTTCATCTGTTTATTATGTTCCTTACATTCCACATACAAGTGAGATCATATGATACTTATCTTTCTCTGACTGGCATATTTCGTTGAGCATAATACTTTCCAAGTCCCTCAATGCTGTCTCAAAGGGTAAGAAATCTTTCTTTTTTACAGATGCAATGGTATTCCATTGCATAAATGTACCATCTTTTTTATCTGTTCATTTACTGATGGACACTTGGGCAGTTTCCAGATCTTAGCTATTGTAAATAACACTGCTATGAACATAGGGGCGCATATATTCTTTTTGATTGGTGTTTCTGGCTTCATCAAAATAAAAAGCTTCTTCATAACAAAAAGAAACACATCAAAATGAAAAGGGAACCCACTGTATGGGAGAACATATCTGCCAATGATACATCTGCTAAGGGGATAATTTGCATCTCACACCTACCAGAATGACTATCATCAATAAATCAACAAACAATAAGTGCTGGCTAGGATGTAGAGAAAAAGGAACCCTAATACACTGTTGGTGGGAATGCAGCCTCATACAACCTCTATGGAAAACAGTGTGGAGTGTCCTCAAAAAATTAAAAATGGAACTGCCATTTGACCCATAGAAGCCCTAAGCACCAATCAGAAATAATATATGCATCTCCTTGGTATCTTGATGGGAAAGTAGAGTGCTTCCTCTGGCTGCTAATGTTTGATGGAGCCCTCAATGGACATCTCTTACTGGAGTTGTCAGCCTTTCTTGATGTTGCCAGAGAGATGTCCATTCAATCTAGAAGAAGAAGGAACCTGCCTAAACTGCCCACTTTTGTTGAGACCTCTGACTGAGGGAAGTGTTGGGCCTGGGTGGCCTTCTGTTAGGTTGTGTCCCAAACCAGCTTGCCATCTTCTCTACCATCTGCCCTCACTGTTCTTTGGTTGTTTATTGTGCCAGTTCCAGCTTTTACAGTTGTTCTTAGTGGAGAGGAACAAGAACAAAAAATGAGTCTATGTTATCTTTTCCAGGAAGTATCCTTATTATCTTTTAAACTGTACAAACAGTTTTAAGTGCTTTCTATGCCCTCTTGTTTAGATATTTTAAAAGTAAATTAACATTGTAAAGATAAGATACTTACCAAGCTTAATATTTTTGGTTTATTTGTTGTTCCATTAAAACTTACTCTTTGGATCATTGCCTATAGGAAATGCAAAATTAGTTTACATGTGAATAAAAGGATTTTTTTTCTAACAGTACATTTCTAAGTACAAAAATGAGACCCAGCAAGTATATTCAACAAGCTGTGATCATTCATCATCTAAACAATTACTTCATTTGCACTTTATATGTAGTATAAATTTATTTATTCTATTGGACTTATTGTATTCTGCATCTTATAATTTGTTTGAAAATATAGATTGATGCTTGTTTAAAAGTCATACAACAGATTGTCATGAAATTTATCAGTTCTTTGCGATGAACACCTATTTCTAGAGTAGAAGCAACTGCTTTGCCTCCTGGGTGCTCTTTCTGCTTAGAGTTTAGTTGCTGATGAACTGCTAAGGCAGCATGGCTCTTACTGAAAAGAAGTCATCACTGTTTTCATAGTACTTGTTATTTTAAATATATTAGTCAAGTTTTTTCATCATAACAGACCTACAAGCATATTATTATCTACCTTATATAAATGAGAAGTGAGGAAACGGATACTAAGTTTTCCCCATAAGTTTTCCATGATCACAGAGCTATAAAAGTGGAAAAACTAGGAAATGAACTCATATCTCCTTCAAAAGTCCATGTACTGTTTACTATACAACTTCCTTTGTAAAAAAATGACACTGTCCAATTAACACTGTATAGAAGGAAAATAAAAGTGTTACTAAACTTATCTAATTTATTTTCTTATGTTTTATTTTTTGAGGGTGTATACTTTTATTATTATTATTTTTTAAATTCAAAACTAGAATTTATATTTTAGCAGAAAGTAAAAACATTAAAAATAGGAAATCCTGCAAAAAATGGGTATCAAAGACATCTTTCTTTCCACTGCTTTATTTTATTTTTTAAATGCAATTAGAATCAGAAATACATAGTAAATATTGAAAACATATTTGATTGAGGGACATAAATATCTTATGAAATTTAAAGAAATGTTCTCATTTCACTATATGTAAATATAGAGTAGAAATGAGCTTCCCTAGTTTAAATTGGGTAGTATTACTCTGAGCATGTTATAAATATTTGGGGGGAAAGAAGATTAATTGCATTCCTAGAAAGATTTATGAGAGTAACTATTTTCTCAGTGTATTCATAGAATTTACTTGTAGTTTTAAGCTGGAATATTTTTGCAAAGTATAAAGATTTTTAAGTGCTTCGTGAAAAGCAATTTCATCCTGAGATGGGTTATTGAAGTCAATTTACTTTTTAATATTTTTTTTCAAGTTCCAAGTGATGCTGTACCTGTGAATGAGAGTTTCCATTTTGTAATTTCATAGAGAGCCTTCCATTTAAACATCTGAGCTGTTGCTTGTTCAAGAAGTTTCACATACATTTTATTGGAATATACAAACATCTAAATAAAACTGGATGCATTGTTCACTTGGAGAACAAAAGCTAAAAACCAATCAACATCCTTCAGCTGTTAAATCTATAAATGCCATCATTTCAGCCAAAGAAAGAACTATTTGCGAAAAAAATTTTAATAAAAGCATACCTGATATCTTTTTTCAAAGTCTTCCTTTAAAAATTGGAAGTACTTCCAACATTAATACACTCAATAAGTAATCCTTGACAAGACATTTTATATCTCCTAGGGGTGATAGTAACCAGCCAAATTTCTTATAGTGATTACCTTTCTTCTGAAAATGCTTGGATAACAATGCTTCCCTACTGAATATTTCCTTAATCCCTTTAAAGTTTAGGCTATTTGGTTTCCTTTTCTTTTAATTTAGCATTTAACTGTAGGCTCTGGAGCTAATGCCTCCTCATCCCTGGCCCGTTGGCTATTTCTTGTCTTAGGATTTACTGCAGAAGTCTTGGCCGTTAGATTAATTTGCAAAAGTATTTCCTGCTTGGTTGTAAATTAAGATCACCTAAGAGGAGGGTGCAATAATATACTGGACTCAGAGCTATAATCTGAAGTCAAATGTTGTCATTGATTTTATTGTGAAACCAAAAGCCAAGAAAATGGCTAATCTCTTGAGGATGGCGCCCACCACCTCTCTCATGAAGTGTGTGTAAATATTGATATTATATATATATATTTTCCAAATATATATATATTTAAAGTACTAAAGAAAAAAACCCACAATAAACCAGCTGATTTCCAACTCTTCTTGTTTAAGCTCATTTAGAGATTTCTAAAGCAATCCCTGAACTCAAAAGTACTCTGGTTTTTGTTGAAAGAATATACTTTTAAGTAACACTTTACTACATCTAAATAGCATTTAGATTTGGTAGTGATGAAAAGAGTGATCAAAGAAATATAGACATTTAGGTTTTCCCAACAAACTACTTATTAATATGAAAATAATACTATGTTGTGAATCTGATTGGATGTTTTTCCTTTACAAATTGTCATTACAGATTTAATTCTTTATTGCTATACATATCATTCCTACATGTTGCTCTGCATGGATACCAAATTTTTCTCTGGCTCTTCCTGAAAATGACTTGGTCTTGGTTGATATTTTAAGTTTATAGTAAATTTAATATTCTCTGTATATGCATTTTTACTTCAACAGACATTTATTAGGCATCTAATGTATGCCAGGTCATTGGTCTCATCTGATCACATCTAGTCACAGCAAGCACAATAAAAAAGTCAGAGTTTGAACTGATAAAAGTAAATGCAACTCTATTCCTATTCTTAACTGTATCCCTATTGTCATTCTTTTTTAATTAACAAATTCTAAAACATTATTCCATCTGGTATTCCACATAAATACAACATTGACTATGTCTTGTTTTAATTACAAACAAATGATGGCTCTCCCCCTCACCTTTTTTTTCTTGTACACATTTGTTTTGGAAGCAAAAACTAACATAAACAATTCAATCATTTCTGAGCCTTTTTCTTTATTGTTCATGCCAGCTAACAACTGAACACTTTCCGGTTACAATTATGGATTGATAAAAAATAATATAAGATAAGTGTAGAAAACAGGTATTTGTTTTCTACCAAATGACATAAATATGCATATCTACCCTCCCTGTGAGCTTTATTTTCAATTGTTTTACTTATTATAGGTAAAAACATTCACAGTAAACATGCCCTATAAAATACTATAAATTTAATATATTAAGTACATTCTAACAATAGTTTGCAAGATTTACCTTGTTAAACAAATGCCACTGACATGTTTATAATTAAAAGCCATTATTAATAAGGTATAACTTACTTTAAAATTCTCTGGCATAAATTTTAGAAGTTTGGTTTTATTTTTACCCAATGACACGTTCTTCACATCATTTTCTTTTTTTATTAAAGGGATATTGCTCCCATATCCTCTCCAGCTCAGTGATATATTAGTTATTGAAGATTTAAGTGAAATTGTTCATTTGTTGGATTAGAACTATGACTTTGGTGAGTCTGACAGGACATTTCATAGAGTAAACATCTAGGGCCTAATCTTCAGTGAGGTCATGCATATTTTTATGGAGATATTAGGAAGCATGATTGCTTTTATTATTTCCTGAGGGCTTAAGGCAGTGCCTTGTACATAGTTATCACCCTATAAATGATTGTTGGATTAGTGAGTGGAGATTGCAGTTATTCAGAATATGAAACCTTTCCTATTCTTTATTCTCATCCTGCTTGCCATTAGATTATCAGAAATTGTGTTTCTTCTCCACTTGAAAATGTAACTGTATTCGCCCAGATGGTTGCATTCATGCAGATAAATCCATAACCTACTCATTCCTTAAATCCATTTTTAATGAACAATTGTGAATGTTTAACTTTCAAAAAAGCCTCAGCAAAGCTTAAAGCAGTACTAGTTATTGAGAAACCCAAATGGTGGTAAGACTAGAGCATCTATTCAGTTGGGAATTAGTGCATTCATTAAAGGTTTATTTAAATAAAATCATTGCACTTTGTAGCATTAAATAGTGTCATCTATGGAATCGATGATAATTTATTTTCACATATTTGCTCTTCTCGTGAAATGCTGTGGTTCACACTGGAATTCATGGAAAGCTGTGCCCATGCAGTCAGGCTCCATTATCCTTGCAGCAGGGGTTCGTCAACCAAGTCACTTCATCTGCTTTCAAGATTGAGAAAGCCAGGATGTGGTGGATTTTCAAAGAGCCCATCTGTGTAATGTTTCAGCTCTCAGCCACTGGTCTTTCTGACATGAGTGATAACTAAATCTCCATGATTTGCTAGACGGCACGGGCTGTTTTATTTGTAGTACGAGTCATCTTCTGGTGACTCCACAGGTGGCCAGAGCATGGTCAGCAAGCATCGGGCTGATTCTTAATAGCTTTTAGCAAGTCAAATAGGAATCATACATTAAAATAACTCAAACCTATAAGCTTTTTGTTGTTACCCACAATCCATTTTGGCTGTTTCACATGCATGTCCATATTGTACTGTGAGGCAAACACATG
Source organism: Myotis brandtii (assembly GCF_000412655.1). Taxonomy (NCBI): domain Eukaryota; kingdom Metazoa; phylum Chordata; class Mammalia; order Chiroptera; family Vespertilionidae; genus Myotis; species Myotis brandtii. The sequence continues at coordinate 2,087,444 of NW_005361913.1, read as the reverse complement.
TGACTAGTGGAAACCAACAATTCTAGATAGCACTGGATTGAATGGAATTAAAGTTTTTAAAATATGATCACGGCATTTATTTCTTTCCCCCATGTCAGATCCTTAAAAACTGTTAAGGGAAGATATTTTCAACTCATTCATGGTTTATTACTATGAGGTCAGGAGAGTCAGATTTTAAAGATTATGGAATTTCAGTTATAATAAATTTAATTGCAAAAATCATGCTTCTATCCTCAAATAACATAAAAGGCTATTATGCTGAAAAGTCCATATGTTCCACGAAAAATCTTGCTGTTGCCATATTAGACATAAATTAATTATTTTGAGGTTAGTTTTTTAGGGTATAAATTACATGGAGTAAATTTCAGCTTTTGGGGGTGCACAGTTCTATAAATTTTGACAAACACATATGGTCATGTTGCTACCATTATAATACAAACATAATTTCCATCATATAAGAAAATTTCCTCATGCACCTTTGTAGTAAATTTCCTCTTTCCTCCCTCAGGCCCTGTCAATCAGTGGTCTATTTCTATCCCATTGTTTTGCTAGAAGGCTACACAAATGGAGTTATAGAGTATTTAGTTTCTTGCGTGTGACTTCTTTAGCAAATCATCACGCATTTGAAAGTCACCCATCCTTTTCTATGCATAAAAATTTGCTTTATTACTAAGTAGTATTCTATTGTTTGAATATAACATTATTTGTTGATTCATTCCACAGTTGATTGGCATTTGAGTTATTTCCAGGTTTTATTATAAATAAAGTTGCCCTAAACAAATGGCTATAGATTTTTGTACAGATATATATTTTCATTTATTTTGGGTGAGTGTAATTGCTGGGTTGTATGATAAGTGCATGTTTAACTTGGTAAGAAACTGTTATTGTTCTCCAAAGTGGTTCTACCACTTTCTATTGCAACCAGAAATTTATGACATTTCTATTGCTCCATATTTTAGCAATACCTGATATTGTTATTTGGTTTCTACCACTCTTATAGGCAAAGTGATACGTCATTGAAACTTTAATTTGCATTTTTCTCATGACTAATGATGTTGAGCATCTTTTACATGTTTACTTGCCATCCATATAGTATCTTTGATAAAGTGTTTGTTCAAGTCTTTTGACCATTTTAAATATTTGGTTATTTTTTATTATTGAAATATTAATTAATTAGATTTATTTATATATTATAAAATTAGTTAGTTATAAATTCATCACATGTGCTATGTAAATATTTTCTACCAGTTTGCGGTTTTCTTTTCATTTTCTGTATCTTTTAAAGAGGAGAAACTTTTAATTTTTCTAAAGTCCAGTTTAGCAAACCTTTCTTGCAAAACTCATGTGTTTTGTCTTCTATTAAAGAAACTTTTAACCTTTGCCTAGCCCATGATCTCAAAGAGCTAGGAAAAATTAGTATTCCATGCATGGATAGCAGGTATGAGGAGATAGGTTCTGAAACCTGGCCCATGTTACCTTGGTGAAAATGATCAGTTCATAGAATTTGATTGCTTAAGGGTAAAAAGACAAGTAGACACAATGTCCAAAAAGGCAGAGCAAATCCATGTGTGATCCAGGTAACGGTGAGAGGACAGATGGATGGAAATAGTGTGTGGGCTTTGAGGATCAATGCAGTGGAATGTTATCACTCAGAAAATCTGCTCCCTGATGTCAAGAATTCAGCTGTCATGAGGGTGCAGAGCAGACATTCATTTCTGGCTCTTTCTTCCGGGGAAAACTTATTCTATGAAAGCCTGTGATTTATTCTTGTTTACAAGATCTCAGATCTTAATGTGCTGTTTTTCAAAATGTGATTTCAGAACCACATTCATCAGAATGACCTGAGAGGTCATTTAATGTGCAGATTCCAGGGCCCCACCTGAGGCTTGTTGAATTTGAAATTTTTGGGGGATGGCCACTAAGGTTCTGGACTTTTCACAAGCTTTCCAGAAGACTGTTAAACTATCCCACTGACTTAAGGAATAACCAATATTAAACATCAAAGGACTGGGAGAAAGGGAAGGTATGAGAGGCAGCTGTGTGTTTTTATAGTGTTCCTGCCTGTGGATGGCTTGTTTTAGGATCCGGAGCTGTGTCTGATGCTAGAAGTAAAATAAATCAGTAATACTTCTGCACCAGATAAAAAGGGAAAGGAAGAACTAATATTCTGAACTAATGTATCAGTTGGCAACATGTTATAAAATATATAATATATTCTATAAGTAGATGAGTAGTATAGGCAGAGTAACTTACACCAATAGAAGTTTCAGTAATTATGAAAAATATCTATAATAATAAAAGTGTAGTATGCTAATTAGACTGGACGACCTTCCGGATGAAGCCAGGCTGCGAAAAAAGCCCAGGTCCCTGGTGCCAGAGGGAAGCCGGTGCCGGCCGCCAGGAGAAGGAAGGCCTATTCTTGCATGAATTTTGTGCATTGGGCCTCTAGTATAAATATAATATTCCAAACAATTTTTAACTAAAAAATTTGTTTTTCCTCTTCAATAAATTGCTTTATTTAATCATCTGAAGTATCAGCATTATCTCTAATGATGTATGAAAGTTTGATGAAATATTCAGGTTATTTTTAATATTTAATTACAATAACATGAAAATACAAAGGTATCTCAGTCACTGAAACCTGGGAGCCTTCTGATGTAGCTGGCCATGCACATTAATTCTTAATCAGAACTCCTAAAGGCTACTTCTTGGTTTTCTCTGTTGTTTGGGGTATTGTTCAGTGATTATTATCACATTAGACTCTAAATTCCTGATTTCACACATTTGAAATGAGTCTCTAAATGCAAGTGAAAGTTTAGCCTGCAAAGATGAATAAGATTCTGAATCGGAATATGGTTTGTAAAACAAAACAGCAAGCAGTTTAAGTCTGAGACATAAAGTCTGAGCTAAAAATATCAATTACAGGCCATTATTGTTTAAATAGAAAACTAAAAGGAGCCACAGACAATTCTCCTTAAATGGAAAGCCATGGGCACAGGGAGCCTCTGACTTCTCCTTTATGCCTATTTCACAAGTGAAAGAGACCTTTGCCCTTGCGGGTTGTTCTGTTTCTGTGTTCTACCCCAGTAAGTCACCAAAAATGAAAAACAGACTTTGGGTCTGTCAGAGCATTACTTAAAAAGAATAAGTCTTACCAGTGACTACATACAAGGGAGTTTGGTTTGGTTTGGTTTTTGTTGCAGCATAAATTAACAAGGTGTCAGATGAACATCGCGACCCCATTTTTATCTCATGCACACGGAATTCGTAACTGAGAACGGGGCCTCCTTCTGCAGCTCAGCAAAACTGTGTGGAGAATTTCACCAGCTCAGCTGCTTCTGTGGGACAGAAAATCTCTGTATCCTGACTGTCATCTGGTAAGAACATTTCCACACTCTGTGACTCACGCGAGCCCCGATCTCACGGTGCTTTCACTTCCCACTAATCATATTCACGACCTCGGCTTCCTTGCCTGAGTGTGGAGAATCTGCCATAAAGAAAGTGCCCTTTCAGCTGTAGTTTCTCTCCACGCAGCACTACCCCGACTTTGGAAAGAGCTCAACTCCTTGCCTCCCCTGAGCACACAGAATAGCAGAATGGAAGAGTGAAAACTGCCAAAATGCTAATCATGGGGGAAAAAAAAATAACAAGATCCAGATGGGACAAAATGGACATATTTCATTTATCCTGGGAAACTCTACAGTATATCATTTGTGATGCATAATACTCCGAGTCTTGGTCCTTTATAAACAAACACTACAGAGGCATATGCCACAAGATTATAAACAGAGTTGGCCATAAATTTGATGGGGCCTCCACTCTGCGCTGCACACACGGCTGCGGCTTATTCCGCGGTATCTGGGGGCTACAGTCTGTTCCCTTGGCTGCTCACCAAACCTGTAATCTCAGCTCACCCAACGGGGCAGAGTCCCAGAGGACCAATTCACCCTAATGAAACTCAGAGGCATTTCACACCAAAGAAACTACGGCTCACTTTGACGGGGCCTGCGCTTGCTCTGGGGATCCATGCTCCAGGCAGCAGGAGGGTTTCTGAAGAGCTAGCAAAGCTGTTCTCTTTCGTGGGAAGAAATGGGTTGTTTAAGAAAGCTAAGATTCCTGGGGTCCTGGTGCCAATTCTCAACCTCAGCCCATCTCTACTGATTGAGGAGACTTGGGTGAGGGCTTCACATCTACCTTTTACCATGTGTTTTGGTTCTTTGGGTGACTGCAGTAATGTCTCCAGGAAACATACTTGGAGAAACACTGAAATAGGTAAAGGATTAGGTACCTGCATTTATGAATGAGTCACTTTTTCACCCTTATTTAGGAAGGACATTGTTCTCCATTCTAGAGGAGTATAATGCAAATTTAATAGACTGTAACTAGCCACTTAGGATGGAACACCTCAGTAATGTATTGTAAACCATAATACGCATTAAAAAAACACTAGGCACAAAAGGGACTTTTAATGACCAATTTCTTATACTTTATGTGCCCTGCTGTACCTCTGCACCCAGGACCTGTGGCTTCCATGTGCATGAATTGTGTGTATGTTAATATCCAGAATCACTTCTTCTCTTTGTCTTGACTGATTTGAGGTGCAGGGTAGTAAGACATTGAGGTAGTTAGGCTCCGGATAATTTAGCTAGATATATGACTTCATGAAAATTACTTTAATTGTTCTTCCCATATCATTCATTCTAAAACTCAAGGTCTATGCAAAATGGTTTGCAAGTTTGAGCACAAGGTGGGGCTATCAGAGGAATTTAGAAATTCCCCAGGTGAAGTCGGGGAGTTTTTGGCCCTTGGTGGCAAAGGACACAGAAGAGCAGGGAGTATCTGGGGTATTTACTCTATCTGCTTTTCCCCAAGAAAATTCAAACTGATGCATGGGATTGGAGTAAAGAAATGTTCTGCATCTTTACACACTTTCTCTTTGATCATGGCTTTGCCTCCTCAATAACTAATGACCTATTTTTTAAAAATAAAAAAATGCTTCCTGTTCATGTAATGTACCTGGCATGTATTTTGTTTTAGATTGATTGAAGGCACTACTTACTTATCTTTTGTCCTCTTCATGCTTGAGTGTTTAATCCTATATACTTTCCAAAATAGTGATAATGAAGAAGACAGGACACCATGGATGCCTTTGTCTACATACATCTATAGGGGATGGCCTGAAGTCTCAGCAAAGAGAGCATAATAGTTACATGGCAACATGTTGTATCAATTTAGCTTTTCTCTGGGTTAGTCTTTTTGTTTTTCTTCTGAAAATATTCTACAACTTGTTATCATAAGTAGGAAAATCTAAATCTTATGAATCTTGAAATCTTGTCCAGATCTGCGAAGGCCTGAATATCTGTGTCCCCTACACTCATTCTTATGTTGAAACTCTAATTCCAATGTGATGGTGTTAGGAGGTAGGGTCTTTGGGAGGTGGTCAGGTCATGAGGGTGGAGCCTCCATGAATGGAATTAGTGCCCTTAGAAGAAGCGACCACAGAGCACTCTAGCTCTCTTTCCACCATGTGAGGACACAATGAGAAATCAGTAGTCTGCAACCCAGAATAGGGCTCTACTGGAGCTAATTCATGCTGGTACTCTGATTTTGGACTTACAGACTCCAAAACGGTGAGAAATAAATGTTTGATGTTTAAAAGCCACCCAGTCTGAAATACTTTGTTATAACAACCCAAATTGACTAAGACAGTTTGTAACTGAGGCAAAAATCACTTGATTTTATTCTCTAGGGCCTTTCCATAAAACTTCCCAATACTTTGATAAGAAATAATATCTTTTCCATGCCCTAGCTGGTTTGGCTCAGTGGACAGAGCATCAGCCTGTGGACTGAAAAGTCCCAGGTTCGATTCCAGTTAAGGGCACATGCAAAGGTTGTGGGATTGATATCCAGTAAGGGGGAGGGGGTGCAGCAGGCAGCCAACCAATGATTCTCATCATTGATGTTTCTCTCTCTCTCTCCCACTCCCTTCCTCTATGAAATCAATAAAAATATATTTTTAAAAAGAAATAATATCTTTTCCATACATCAACTTAATCCACTTTGTTCTAACTTTCTCTAAGGTAGAAAAAGCAAACTGCAGTCAAACTAGCTCCCCTACCACAAGGCATCTACATTTCAGGGCTTTACATGGTGTCATGCTCAGGAGCTGTGGGAGCATCTGATTCTTGGTTATTATTATTGCATACTAACATCTGTTGAGCCATATTTCATCTCACCTGCTCTGTAGACTTTACTCCGTACAGGGAGCTGTGGGGATGTCTCAGGCTTCTGACTACAGGACCTCTCCAGTTCCAGCTCCCCTGGGAAACGGCTACCACCCACCGCTCAGGCCCTGGAAATGTTTAGCTGCTTTCATTGACTTAACTGGGGCATGAGCAACTCTGTGAACTCTCTGGGGCAATGAAAGGTCCTTTAACACATCTTTACTCTCCTGAGGCACACAGGACATTTTTTTCATAACATGCAGAACTTGGCGGTTTCCTATATTTCCTGTGGTTGGAAGATACACTTCTGTGCCCTAAGCTTTCCAAACCTACAGAAAATTCTACTACCTCTCCACCTCAAATAGCCTTAGGGAAAAAAGGGTATCAGTACAAGGGCTTTCTCATAAAGTATTCTCTACTTCTCTTTTCCTCCAACTCATTCTCCTTTTCTCCCTATGTGGTAAATTTGATCTAGAATCTAGGGGTTATAAAATCAGTTTCTGGTTTGATATTCTTGTAATCTTTCAAATCTATTTTTTTTCCTGGGTTTTGGCTTTTCATTTAAAAGTCAAAATTCACAAATTGTATTATTTTGTTTGTTGTAGTCTTCAGCCTGATATGTCTTCTAAAACAATGCTGGCAGAGTGTTCTTTTGTTTTGTTTTTAGTTTGGTTGGGGTTGGAATAGGGGTGTGAGTGGGGGAAAATAGAAGTACAGGAATAGTGGAAAATTATATTGGCTAATAAATAAAAATATTTTCTCATCATATTTATTTGAGATCTCATGTAAACATACTTTTAGGTTTAATCACAGAAAAGTAAAGTTGGCAGGATAGGACCAATGAATCAAATTCATTGTGTGAACCAAATTAATGAATTTGATTTTTAAAATGTGCTTTGAATTTAGGCTTTTGTTCAGTTTCCATAAACCAATTATATTTCATTTCACAGAGGCATAAACTACATGGAACATTGAACAGACCAGATCATCATAAGTACAAGGAAAATTTCAGATCTCTTATGTTTTGGAAATTTCAAGGTTTAAAGTAATAAATGACACTTGAAGGCAAACCATGACACTTACTCATGAGCATTTGTCTTAGTTTGTGGTGCCCTAATTCATTTGGATCCTAGGCATAACAATTTTCTTTTCCTAGAAACATGTTCCTCTTTGTACAATGTTTTTTAACCTAATAATTAGAGTCATCAATTGCTTTTAACCCTGGATTTATTTAAATATAAGCCCCCTGGGTCATGGAAGCCTAGAGTTCCATTTCCTCCATAATAAAGCTGCTGGGGTGAGCACACAGTCTGGCAATGCATTCGGTAGAACAGAAGACACAATGCCTAGTGTGACAGGGAAATAAAAGTTGAGATCTAGGGCAGAGTTTACTCAAAGTTCAGAGGGAAAGAAAGAGAAGCAATTATATCAATAAAATGTCTCCATTCTGTGGTTTACTTTAGACATATTAGAATTATAAAGGAAAATTTCAGGACTTACTATGTAATTTCACTTTTTGTTCCTTAAATTTTCAGGTATATGAATATCTGGAAGTTACTGATATATGTTGATTAAAATAAATAGATGTACTATGTCATGCTTGGAGATAAGAAAGAGATGAAAAAGTAAATTAAAAAGTGTTGAGTACTAACTATATGAAAGACATTTACATTTATCCTTTTGGTGAACATTGATTGAATTTAATATGCACTACATTTGTTTTGGGTATTTAGTATAAGTTGATGAGCAAGTTTAAATATAGCCCCTGTCTTTACAGAATTTACAACCTAGTGGTAGAAAGTTCAATAAAATTACCTTGCAAATTAAAGTAAAATTATAATTGTGCAAAGTGTAATGAAGGAGAAGACTTGAGGCTCTGTGTTCTTTAAGAACATCTTTTCAGGAGTGGAGTTGATTGAGAGTGCTGCCAAAATCTGTAGGTAAATGCCTTCTAAGTCTAAATGCTGGCATGCAACTAATATTAAATAATAACAATAAAATAATTAAGGTTACTTGCAACAGCCATGCTGGTTTTAAAATATTGAGAATCAAGAGTTGGTAAATAATTGATTCTTGAAATCCCCTAGTGCCCATCTTTCTTGCCTATTCTACCTCCTCTTCAGGAATATTATAGGTCATATCAAACTAGACCACACCCCAACCAACAGCTAGCAGTTGAAACCTCATAGAATAGGGTCCCTAAGATGCTTCTTCAGTGGCTGGCATGTGCTTTGATTGATTCCCATTTCATACTTTTTTAGCATTTTTAATGCCACCCATGGCTATATAGAAAGCTTAAAATACAATGTTCTGAAAGGCCATTTACCTTCTAAGCAGAAAAGCTGTCACTAAAAAGCAGAGAAGCTATAATTGTGAGTTAACTTGGAAAGTTTGTGTCATAGGAAAAGTACATAAAGAGAATTGATATGCATAGGCCCTGTGGTATGAAGGATCATAGCACATCTGCAGAATAAAAAGGTCAGTGTGGCTAAAGCACACAGAGGAATATGAGACATAGTAAAGTGTGGCTTGAAACCCAGATGAGAGTTGGATAACATAAGGCTTTGGAAGCCATGCAAAAAATTTCTGTCTTCAAAGAAAGAAAAGATAATAAAGGAATTTATGTAATGGGCAGCATTATTGTTAATTTTATGTGTCAATTTGACTGGATTATGAGGTGCTCAGATACCTGGTCAAACACATTTCCAGGTGTATCTGTGAAGATGTTTTTGGAGGATATTAGCATCTGAATCAGTCTGAGTAAAACATATTGTCCTCCCCAGGATGGGTTGGCTTCATCCATTCAACTTGAAGGCATTATAGGACAAAAAGATGGCTTTCCTCCAAGGAAGAGGGAACTCTTTCTTCTTAACTGCTTTGAGCTGGCACATTGATCTTTTCCTGCCTTCAGATTTAAACTTAAACATTAGCTCTTCTTGGGTCTTGATTGAGCATGCTGGCTTTTATACTAGAACTTATATAGGGTGTCCAAAAATTCAAGCAAGAAGTAATTTTGATAGAAAACACAGATTTATAATCAAAAATTGTAAATTTTTTATTGATTCATAAAGTATAAAGTATAAGGTTAGGTATGGAATAGCACATTGGGTAAATGGCCTCCACGGCTTTGCTGGCACATACGCAAAGGCATGGTCTTCATTGGTCTTCATTGTCCCTGCTCCTGGGCCATAATTGGTACTTGGTAATGCTTATCAAATTGAAGGGATTGAAATCAAAGGTCAACAGATATTAGAATCTTATTCAATAAACCAAGTAAGATTAGGCATTTATTTTTTTGTTTTTGTTGTTGTTAATGCTCACGCAAAATTCAAATCTTGCGTGAATTTTGGGACACCCTATATTATCAGCTCTCTTGATTTTTAGACATTTGGCCATAGACTTGAGCTTACAACATCAGCCCTTCTGGTCTCTAGCTTACCTGTTGTAGATCTTGGGATCTTTCAACCTCCATAGTTGGATATGCCAATCCTTATAATAAACTAGAGGCCCAGTGCACAAAATTCGTGCACTTGGGGGGCGATGTCCCTCACCCAGCCTGCACCCTCTTCAATCTGGGGCACCTCGGGAGATGTCCGACTGCCGGTTTAGGGCCGATCCCACAATCCTGGACTGCTGGCTCCTAACCGCTCGCCTGTCTGCCTGTCTGATTGCCCCTAACCGCTTCTGCCTGCCAGCCTGATCATCCCCTAACCACTCCCCTGCCAGCCTGATTAACACCAAACTGCTCTCCTGACAGCCCGATCACCCCCAACTGCCCTCCCCTGCCAGCCTGACCTCGCCCCCAACTGCCTTCCCCTGCAGGCCAGATCTCGCCCCCAACTGCCCTCCCCTGCTGGATTGCTGGCTCCCAACTGCCCGCCCCTGCTGGCCTGATCTCACCCCCAACAGCGCTTCCTAACTGCTTCTGCCTACCTGATCACCCCTAACTGCCCTCCCCTGCCCTCCTCTGCTGGCCAATTTGGTTCTGATTGGTCAGTTCCTATGCCAGTCAGCATCAAAAGCTTCATTTCCTAGGCAGCCATTGGCTCCTCACACTTCACCCAGATTTGGTTCTGATTGGTCGGTTTCTATGTCAGTCAGAGTCTCTGGGCCTATCAACAGGACCTGATCAGGAAGGCGGGGCTGATCAGCAGCCCTGGTGGAGGTCTGCTGAGAAATGGAGGCACGGTTGCTGGAGAGAAAGAGAGGCAAGTTCGATCAACAGCTGTCACAGAGGCTACAGATCAGACCCTGCTTCTTTCTTCAGGCCTCTCTCCGGGCCTGATTTGCAGCCCCCTCAGCAGTCAGCGCTGGGTCACCACGGCAACCCAGCACTGACTGCTGGACTGACTTCCAGTTGGTGGAGCCTCTGGAGGTGAGGGACCCAGGGTTTTTATATATTAGGATCTTTATATTATCCTATTGTTTGTGTTTTGCTGAAAAACCCAGACTAATACAATTACCATAATCAAAATTTGCATTTGAGGAGCAGCTCTGGCTAAGGTAGAAAATAACAGGATTTAAAATTGAAGCTGAAAAAAGTCCATTAGGAGGCTAATGAGTTATGAATAAAGGTAACTTGGTCTATAGGAGCAGTTTTCAATGGGAGTGCCAGACCCATTCAAGGACAGTTTTGAAAACTAATGAAAATGTCTTTTGTTTTGTTTTTTTTTTCAAGCAGGTGTGGTAATGGTTACTTGCACTTATTGGTAGGTGGAGTCCAGGTCTAATAGGAACATCTTGCAATGTGCAGGACATTTAAGCTTAAAGGGACAATTGTCTATATCTCACAAAACATTAGAATGACACACTAAAAAGCATAGACTTTCATATAAATGAAAAACATGTCTAGAATCTAATTACATTTTACATATAAACACACAATATTTTTGCATGATATATGTATACACTAAATTTTCCAGAGATGCATGCATCCACGATGTAACTAGGAATATAATTGTACTTCAGTTTGTTTGAGAAGTTACTAAGAACTTTGGCCATTTTGAAAAATGATATTACTGATGGCAATATTGATTCTGGCATTTGAATCCAGCACAGTGGACCTATATCAGTCTGTCTTTGTCACTTTCAAAGCCAGAGTGATTCTTTATATAGGTGAAAACTTCTGACAGCATTGTTAGAAGGAGAAGACTTGAGGCTCTGTGTCTTCTGGCCTAGCCACTACTTATATTTACATATTGAAATACAGGTTACTTTTAATATAATTTTCTTTATTTATACTTCATATTACAGTTTTTAAAATTTTGCATGTAAGTTTGGTTGTATTATATATGAATTTATTTCAGTATATCAAAAGAGGTATTATAAAATGTTTTTTATAAAAGACAGATGGGAATCAATGTTTCTAGATTCATGTTTCTATCAGTAGAGATGGAAAAAGTGGATAGAATACAAAGGTTTTTAGAATGTGAAATTAACAAGAAATGATGTGTGATTGACTACAAGGATAGGATGGGTTGAAAGAGAAGGAAGAGTCAAAGATGACTCATGCATTAGGGCTTGCACAAATGAAGGGGGGAAGGTGCCATGTACAGTGTTAGCAGATCATGTAAGAGGTCTCAATTGGGGTAGGTCAACATGAATTCAGTTTTGGTGTACATGGCTATGAAGTCAGATAGGATGATGGGACTAGGTACCAAATAAAAGGTCTGGGTTAGCAAATATATATTTGAGAGTCATCACATATAGTCAAATTAAGGCCATGAAAGTAAGAATGAGATTCTTTTCCCCATCTACATCTTAGCCTTGGAGAATTCTAACATTAATGACACTTAACATTAAATTTCTACAACAATGTATTAGAGGCATTATTTATTATTTCCATTTTATTGTTGAGAAAATTGAAACTAATTGAGTTTACTCTGACGAAAGTCACCGAGGGAAGAAGTTTCAGATTTGAGGGTTGTGGATTGAATAAAACAGTCTAAATCCATTTCCCATTCCTTTTGAGTATGTTAGTGAATAAATAAAATCTCTCAGGGAATTGGGGGGGGGGACATATAATAAACTATTAGCATCATTATTATTAAATTTATCTTTATGGTTGAAAGTATTACAGATGTCCCCCCTTTTACCCTATTGACCCCCTCCATTCTTCTTCTGCCCCCTCCCCTCCCCCTCAGGCCTTCACATCACTTTTTTGTGTGTCCCTGGGTTATGCATATATGCATATAAGGTCTTTGGTTAGTCTCTTCCCTTCCCCCACCTTTCCCTCTGAGATTCTTCAGTTTGTTCCATGCTTCCATGTCTCTAGATCTATTTTATCAGTTTATTTTGTTCAATAGATTCCACATATAAGTTAGATCATGTGATTCTTGTCTTTCTCTACTGGCTTATTTCACTTAGTATAATACTCTCCAGGTTCCTCCATGCTATCTCAAAGAGTAAGAAATCCTTCTTTTTTTATGTCCATGCTATCTCAAAGAGTAAGAAATCCTTCTTTTTTATGGCTGCACAGTATTCAATTGTGTAAATGTACCACAGCTTATTTATCCACTCATCTACTGATGGGCACTTGGACTGTTTCCAGATCTTAGCTATTTTAACCAGTGCTGCTATAAGCATATGGGGTGCATATAGTCTTTCCAATTGGTTATTGTTGGGAGCTTATTCTCTATTGGTCTGTTGTGTTTCTGTACATCTTGCTAATGAGGCTTTGACTGCCTGTATTCTTGGTGTTAATGACAAGAATATTTGTACTACAACATCCTTGGAAGATAGAGACAAAGAGTATGCATGTTTCTCATATGCTATAAAAGCACTTGGGTTGCCTAAGCTCAGGGTTCATCTCCTGTAACACTATACAGTGGGTGTGCAGGCATCCATCCAAGGCCATCCACATTGCCCCCAGGGGTCTTGAGGCCAGTGAAATTGATGCAAATATGCTCATGTTCATGGGGCTTGCTGTGTTATAATAAAATTCTTTCTTTATTTCTGCTCCAGTCTGATGTCTTCTGACAATATACCAGCATGCCAGCATACATGAAATGGTGGTAGTCTGACTTGTTAGCTTACAAGTAGAGTAAAAGCTTGAGATTTCTTGAGACTTATATATACATACCTTTTGCAGGGTAGTAGAGGACTTTAGTTTTAATTCTGAGTGAAAAGGAGAGTTAAGCATCAGAATAAGATGATTCAAGTTATATGTTAAAAGAATCATGGTTGCTGCTCTGCTGAGACTACACTATAGGAGAGCAATAGTAGAAGTAGAGTCAATTTAGGAATCATGTATACTTTATTGGCCAAGAGCTTTAGTATATTGTTTGCCTATAGATATTTACATCAGGGTAAGACAACCTTGCTTAAAAAATTGCTACTGTAGTATTTTTTCCCTACTGCTCAACTTAGAGTAAATTCAAATGCCCTGTCCATAAACTATGCAAAATGCAATAATGTGAGTAGCCAAGAGCAATGAGTATTTATCAATAAGACCATAGGTGACATAGACCAACAGCTTTGGTGAGGATGATGATAGATGCTGAAAAACAAATACACAGCATTTACCAACCAAGTTAGTGTTAACTATATCAGGTATCATGCCTTTATTAAAATACTAATTACTTTGGGATGCTAATAGACATCATTAACTCGGCAGGTGCAATAGATGATTATGAATGAGGGAATTATTTTAATACAATCTACTCTTTCATTTTTTGCCTATTTAGACACAATCTGATTGGAATTCCATTTGTGCACATTGGCACCTGCAACATTATATTTCCTAAATGCCACAAAATAGATTTTCTACACTACTCCAACCAGGAAACTTCATTACAGTGTCTCCGCGGAGCTGGAGAAGAAGCCACTTTGTCACAGCATCAGCACTCTAACAACCCCTCAATAGGTGGCTCACTGACTAATCTGAACCAGAATTTCATCATAGTCTTACAGCAGATTTGGATAGAATAGTAATTGATATCAAATCAGGGCATGTTCTAAATGCAAATCTGACTGAGAGAGAGAGAGAGAGAGAGAGAGAGAGAGAGCAGGTGGGCCACCCCATACATGCAAAACATTGCTGGGAACAAAATGCAAAATGACCTGAGTGTAAGTCAAAAAAAGGGATTTGGAAAGAGGAGGCAATTTCCAGTTTGCTTAGGGTAAGCAAAAATTCCACAGGCAACTGCTGACTAAATGGATTAACAAATTCACATATTTTCAGGTTAGGGAGAACGAAGAATTTGCAAATGAACTGACAATGAATTTAACAGCTTTTAGCCTGAGGTGGTTTAAAATTTTGAACAGCACATGCCTAGGAAATGGGGGCAATCTTGAGGCAAATAATGGTTTTGGATCAGCTTTGCTCTTACTTATAGACCTGTGGGTTCACTTACTCTCCAAATTGCTGTTGATTACTTCAGCATATTTCTAATTGGGTCACAAAAATAGGTGAACTTTCTGTGAGAAAGCATTATATACACATAACAGGCTCACACAAATGAAATATGCTGTTTTCCATCTGCTGTTATTCAAAATATTGAAATATGCCATACTCATGAAACAATGAAAATATTCAAATGACAAGGTGAGGTATATTCAGATATGGCTTAAAATGTCTTCACACACTGAAAGTATATATTTCACACAGAAATATATGTGTTCAAATATTAATAAAACTAACTGGATTTTCTACATTATGTCTCAGAGGCTTTTTCAAGGTATATTACCAGCCATAAACTATCCCCATTGAACACGTTTGCTATAATATTACATTACAGGCAAGCATTCTACCCAATGATTTGATGAGGGGAGACTCCAATACAATTTTGTCTTGATTAAGCTTGTGTCACTCCCCACAAAAACATGATTTGTGCATTCCACCTCTGAAGCCAGGCTATCAGGGGCCAACACACACATGGCTAACTCTACTGTTAAAAACAGACCCTAATACGAAAGTTCAGAGGACTCCCACTTTGATATCTATCCCTTTTTCTTACCATTAAAAGAGTGATATTTTTTAGATTGGGAAATGGGAGCATCATAGGTTTAGGAAAAGAACTGAGGGTTAAGCACCACCAAAGCAGGGAACAAGACAACAGCCTTCAGAGGAAATACAGTAAAATTGCAGGACATGATCACTGCTCTAGGTGAGTTTCAAGCAGAGGAAGTACTTTTTGGCCAACCAAGCCAGGATATTTGGGTTGAAGTGAGGCATGGGAGGGGGGCTAGTTTCCAGAGTCCACGAGCCTTGCAAAGGGAGGAGAGAGCATGGATGACCTTTCGCCAGCAGGAAAGCCCTTGTTATCTGTCTGTCACTTACAAAGGTGATAGGAGAGAGTGGAAGTGGTTTTTGATAAGAAGAAGGTTACTTCCTTCATTAGAGCAGGGGTTGATAGGAAGTCAAAGGTGTTCATATCTAAGGGTCTTATTTTATCAGAGAATTTGGAGGCAAAGCAGTTTGCTGACAGTCTAGTGGGAAATGGGAACATCATAGGTTTAGGAAAAAAACTGAGGGCTTAGCACCACCAAAGCAGGGAACAAGACAACAGCCTTCAGAGGAAATACAGTAAAACTGCAGGACATGATCACTGCTCTAGGTGAGTTTCAAGCAGAGGAAGTACTTTTTGGCCAACCAAGACCAGGATATTTGGGTTGAAGTGAAGCATGGGAGGGCAGCTAGTTTCCAGAGTCCAGGAGCCTTGCAAGGGGAGGAGAGAGCATGGATGACCTTTCGCCAGCAGGAAAGCCCTTGTTATCTCTCTGTCACTTACAAAGGTGATAGGAGAGAGTGGAAGTGGTTTTTGATAAGAAGAAGGTTACTTCCTTCATTAGAGCAGGGGTTGATAGGAAGTCAAAGGTGTTCATATCTAAGGGTCTTATTTTATCAGAGAATTTGGAGGCAAAGCAGTTTGCTGACAGTCTAGTGGGAAATGGGAACATCATAGGTTTAGGAAAAAAACTGAGGGCTAAGCACCACCAAAGCAGGGAACAAGACAACAGCCTTCAGAGGAAATACAGTAAAACTGCAGGACATGATCACTGCTCTAGGCGAGTTTCCTTTGTGTGTTACAAATGAGCTAGAAGGATAGCTGCGTGAGAAAAGAGCTGCAGATATATTTTTAACACAATATCTATATTTAAAAGAAGTTTATAGTCTTTTAAGGTAACTTTCTTGAGGGGCAGTCCATATTTATATGTAAGAGCACTGACACTTTTAATTTAGAGAACACTATGCTATTACTTCTCATATAAATGTACACTCTGGCAGTTACATTATTCTACATATGTAATAAAATATTCACAAACATTAGAACTATCACAAACGGTACCAACATCAAAATTCTGGTTTTGATATTGCACTTCTGTAGAATGAATTTACTGGGTGAAATAGCACAGAAGATACACATACTATACTATATTTGCAACTTATTGTGAATTTATAATTATAAGAAAACAAAAAGGTAAAAACAATACAAAATCACATTCCTCTTCATAAAGCTGAACATGCTTCTTTGGTGTGTTGTACAAGAGGACATTGAGCCAAAGGCTAAAACAGTAAAATAGCCTTTGTTTCCTGCTTTCTGTCAGCCATTGTAAACACAAATACTGCAGCGATTGAAAATGAGAACTCTAAGTTACATGTTAAAAAATATGGTGCCAGGCTTTTTGTAGATATCCATATATGGTTGTTCCAGAGGAAGTATATAGCCCCATTTTTATTTAAAGAGGTTTTCCTAACTTATCACAAATCATATAACAAGGGCCTGCAACCACCTTTAATTGATTAGAAATGAGTTTAGAATGTTATTCCAAGTACACAGGGTACAAAAGTACATGAATTGTTGCCTGAATGCCAAGAACAACTATTGATTATTAACTACAATTTGTGTTTTTGAACATAAGAAAAGCCCAGTGGGATATAACTGAACAACAAAGAAATCTCAAGACATGTTGCTGTAGTCAGTACCCTCCAAATCTAAACAAAGTAAATTTAAAGACCTGACAGTTATGTCATCAAGACTTCACCTTTGCATCATCAACTGTACACTTAGAATAATACCACTAATTACAAAAACATATATGAATATTGTAAAATTCAAACCTCCTAGAGGACAATAGAAAAGATTTCCTTTGTTTATGTTAGACAGCTAGCCAAATTTAGCTTTCATTGTAATTATTGCTCCAGACTTGAATTAGTAAAAATACTGTTCTTTGTATCTACCTTATGTACATTTAAGACTATGTGATGTTTTCAATGAGCTCAAATGTTTTCCACAGCACACAATGGTTTCTTAAGATGCCTCAAAGAGTCCAGGGTTGAAGGAAATATTGTAATCATCTAAAACCATAATTCTTCTAAATTTACTTTTCTAATTATTTTCAAAACCTTTTAAAATAGAAAATTATTATTATTTGAGTCACATGTATTTGCTCACCCCATAAGATAGTTGCACATCACTTCAATCACATACTTAATGCTTCCAGATGTGCTGAGCTGGCAAGGTTGTCAAGCATCATGTTATTCTTAATTTTCTGATTTTTGAGAGAGGAAGATACTATAAGTAACAGCTGGAATGTCAACAAATAAATTACTAAACAGTGTGTCCATTTCTATGAGGTGGGATGAAAACTAGAAGGATTCCAAATTGTTATGTAAAAGAAAACAAAAACGAACAAAAATAAACATCTTGAACATAAAATAAAATAAAGCAGTGCTCTAGTTTTAAAAATTGTCTCTACACTAGCGATCCCACTGGCTGGAACCTTCCCTCTGAACTTCAGGTTCATAAATGCAATGCCTACTCAACATATACACTTGGATTTCTTTCTAAAACACATATGTCTAAAACATATCTCCTGGTATTCTCCCCAAGTTTGCTCTAACTGCCCTCTTTCCAGTCTTAGTTGATGACAAATCAGTTGTTTGCGGGGAAAACCTTAGGTCAGTCTTAATTCTCTTCCTTACAACATCAGTTCCTCTACAGCATTATATATCCCAAACCCTACCATTTCTCACCATAGCCCCAGACTATGTATACCTTAGTCCCAGCAACATTTCTTTTTTTGGCATGGATAACTGCAATAGCCTCTTAATTGTCTTCTGTTCTACTTTGCATACCCCTATAATTTCTTCTCAACAGCTCAGGCAGGTCAGTCTTTTCATTCCTTCTCAAACCTTACAATAGTTATTGCTTTCACTCTGCAGAAAAATCCCTCACCATGGGCACAGCATTCTGCAATGTAAGACCTCTGCATTACCTCACTTTTCTTTACTAGCCTCCCTCTGCTCCAGCACACCAGATTCCTCCATACATTCCAGGTATTTTTTGTATGATGTCTTTGAAATGGCTGTTCCCTTTGCCTGATATACACATGAAAACTTCCTCATATACTTCAAGTTCTTCCTCAAATTTTAAGTAAGTTTTTCAAGTATTGGTGAGGAAGTGAAGAGTTTTGGGCAGTATAAAATAATTCAATCTCACAAGGACAGTTTGGCAGTTTTTTATAAAGTTACACACACAATCACCATATTTCCCCTGAATTCTAGTTATTTTCTCAAGAAAAAAATGAAAATCTTAGGAATTATCAAGTGAAAAAGTATATATTTAAAATACTGAAAGCAAAAAGACCCCTGCCAACCAAGAATAATATACCTGGCAAAACTGTCCTTCAGAAATGAAGATGAGATAAAGACTTGCCCAGACAAACAAAAAGCTGAGAGCGTTCATCACCACTAGACAGGCCTTGCAAATAATGATAAAGGGAATTCTGCAAGTTGAATCAAAATAACCCTAAACAGCAACATAGCCTAAGAAAGTATGAAACTCATTAGTAAAGGTATATATACTGAAAATACTAAAACAAAAAAACAACAACCTGCTAACCAAGGATATTATACCCAATAAGATGAGGAGAAATCAGAAAAGGAGACTTAAAAAGGACTGGTAAATGAAGTGGAAGGAATATTAGGAGAGTAGTGCTTTAACAGCAAAGTGAGAAAAATATTTTTATGTTTTTTAAAGCTTGCTAACAGTTATTTATTTATTTATTTATTTATTTATTTATTTAATTTGAGAGAGAGAATCATCAATCATTTGCCTCCCACACATCCCCTGACCAAGGATTGAACCACAATTATGGTATGTGCCTTGATCAGAAATCAAACCCACCACCTTCTGGTGCATGGGATGATCTCCAACCAACTGAGACACACTGACCAGGGCTTGAGGGAAGTATTTTGAGGAGAAGAAAAGTACCAACCACAACTAAATGCTGTAGCAATTAGGACAAGGACTAGGATACAAATTTTGATTTTACCAACCTGACTTTGGCAAGAGCTGGGTTAGTGAAGTGGTAGAAGTGAAAGCTGATGAGAACTAGTTGGAAAATTCAGGATTTCTGTCATCCTGGAAGGTGCTTATATGCATCCAATATTAGTTCTGTTTCTTTAGAAATCTTTCTGACACAAAAGGATATAATATTTCTGGAATATTGTATTTTTGTAAATAGAGGGAGGGATGGTAAGTGCAAGAAAAAGCATATTATTATTAATACTTTAATATTTTTTCCTCCATTGATCATATCTCCATTTTCCTTTTTCTCAATTTCTATTCTGACAAAGAAAAAGAGACGTGGTACCGGGTAGGCACTCTAGAAAAGAATGAGGAGAAATTTGGAAAAAAAAATAAGCAAATATTGGTCACTGATATAAGGCAGACTGGACTGGAAATGCGTAATGAAAGCATATTAAGCAATTGAAATTCCTAGAAGGGCACTTCATCCTCCATTGAGGGAACAGAGAGAGCAAGCAGGGCATCAAGGATTATGAGGACACATAGAGCAGCCTGATTGTTTTGCTAAGGTTCAGCCTTGTTGAATGTTGTGAATGTTGGTACTATCAATAACACATGATGTCTTTGCCTTGAGCTGCTCTAGATTGGTATAAACACTTGGTTACGTCCTAGCCTAACCAAAAGTTACAATAAAACTCACAGAGGTATTCAATTAGCTTAACAAATGATCAATTTGTAGAGTTCCTTGTTCATGTAGTAACATGCCCACAAAGCATCTCTTTGTGATCCAGCAGCTGTCCCATCCTCAATTCATAGCCTCATTAATCATGTGCTCTGCTTGCTATTATCTAAATTACAGAGCCATTTGAGAAGGGAAAAACATTGGAAGAAAATGTTGCCTACACTTTGAGAATTGAAATGGCCACACATGGGAATGTAAAGCATATTTTGAACCAATGATAGACTATTTTATTGCTACTTTAATTATGCTATACTATACTATACTATACTATACTATACTATACTATACTATAGTCACATTGATATATCCATCTTTATCTCTATCTCTGTTATCTCTATGTCTATGTCTATGTCTATGTCTATCTCTCTCTCTATCACCTCTCTCTCTCTCTCTC
>NW_005361913.1:2056866-2066600 GCF_000412655.1 Myotis brandtii | reverse complement strand
GACCACAGGTATTATTTTTTACCTCCTTATGTATTCCTCTTTTTGCATGTCAAATATCATAAATTAAATAAAAAGGGAAACACAACTTTTTCCTTGTCAAAGTAATTTTATGCTTTCACTTAGAGAGGAAAAATTTGGTGTCTCCATGTAAAACACAACCATAAACTGATAAAACAAATATTATAGGTTAAGTTCACATGCCCTGGCTATGTTCTGTCAAGCAAGTGAGGAATCCTGCTTCTTGATTTCACCTTCTTTTTATTTTTCTAGTAGAAAAATATAAAGAAATAAGACTGAAAAAATTTTAAAAAATCTCCAGTCTATTTCTTACCCAACCGGGAAGAGTACAAAGGTTGTAAGGCAGAAGTGACAAATACTAGATTGCCTGATGTTTTCAGATATTAGGAGGCATGTGCTTCCAAAGGAGCTGACATTTTCTCATCCCAGGGCTGAATCTTGATTAGTCTAAGCAAATCCCAACAATTATTCCACTTGTCACTGACTTATTTAGGGTGGGATGTGATACATATCTGGCCAATAATTTGAAGACCTCAGCTGGGGACTTCTGGGAAAGTTACTCTTGCTCTTGAAAAGAGACACAGTTCAAGAACAAATCCTCCTCTCTTTTTCTTGGCAACTTCTATTAAGTGATGGATAGAGTTGCTGTAGTTGAGTTGTAAATACAGGAAAGGCTAGCTAAGCAGAAAGGGCACAGACAATACGGTGGCGAGGGCCTGGTGGGGGCAGGGTCGGGCTGGAAGAGGTCAATGGGGGAAAAAGGAGGGCTTATGTAATATTTTCAACAATAAAGATAAAAGAATAAATAAAACACATTGAATAAAACCTCAAAAAAACATCGAAGTTCTTCAAGCATTTTAAGTAACCAATCCTGAAATTACCCCACCTCTGAAGTTTTTATTATGAACACTTATAATAGTGGATCTTATACTAGGTGTAATTTTTATATTATTTATATTTCATTGTTTTTCCTCATTGTATAAAACAGTCTGGCACAATCTGAAACAATAATGATTCTGTGATTCAGTGGATACAGATAGAATTTAGAGGCCAAGGACCTGAGTTTGAATAATATCAGTTTCTAAGTTGGACAACTTGAGTCAGTTACTTGAACTCCATTCATTTGATTTATTTGTTCATTCAATGGGGTAAGTCAGGCCACAGACTCTTTTTGGCTACATATGCATATTTCACTCACTTCCACTTCTACAGTCCTCAGGGGTTATGGGAAAAGCATACAAATCAGTAGAAGAAACAGGTGGCTTAGATTTATCTGAACTTTAATATAGAGCTGAGAGGAAAAAGAGGGAGAGGAGAGAGAGAGAGAGAGAGAAAGAGAGTGAGAGAGAAAAAGAGAGAGAGAGAGAATATCTCACCTTCTTGTCTAAGATCCTTGATTTTGGGGGGATCTCCTCTAAGCAGTGACACTGAGCAGGTGATACCATGTGGATGCATAACTAAGTGATTCATTTATCAAGAGTTATTGTTAGCATTCAGTGAGAGAGGTGGAACTCAATAATGTCCAGACTATCTCTCAAGCATACAAGTTCAAGTTAAGATTTTCTTCTTCTTCTTCTTCTTCTTCTTCTTCTTCTTCTTCTTCTTCTTCTTCTTCTTCTTCTTCTTCTTCTTCTTCTTCTTCTTCTTCTTCTTCTTCTTCTTCTTCTTCTTCTTCTTCTTCTTCTTCTTCTTCTTCTTCTTCTTCTTCTTCTTCTTCTTCTTCTTCTTCTTCTTCTTCTTCTTCTTCTTCTTCTTCTTCTTCTTCTTCTTCTTCTTCTTCTTCTTCTTCTTCTTCTTCTTCTTCTTCTTCTTCTTCTTCTTCTTCTTCTTTCTTTTTCTTCATTATTATTAGTGTTAAAATAATGCAAACAACTTAGTTTTATTATTTTTTCTCTAAGTTATTTATCTTTATCTCTCATAAAATCTCACTCTTTTTCTCAATGTCTGTCTGGTTTGCACATATTCTCCTTTACTAATATTAATATTTATATTATTTATATTTTAAATATATCTTATCTTATGCACTAGAATTCTCCACAATGGGTTTAATCATGATAAAAATGGTAACAAATATACCAGTTTATCCTGAGAGTTTAAGAAGATGTGCATGTAAGGGTTTCTTGTTAACTGTTAATTATTATTTAGCTACCAATTTAACTATTAATAACTAAATTATTGATTAAGTCTTTAAAAAGAATAGAGAATTCTTGTATAATGGCAACAAATTTTAATAGAAAAAGACATGTTGGGAATGCCATATTTTATTTTATAAACCTGTCTTGTAGTCTTCTATATTAAATAGAAATGTACATAGAAATAAAATTTTAAAAATATTTCTCAGATTTAAAAAATATACCTGGTAGATTGCTAAACATTTTTAGTTGTTTTTAACATCATACAATGTAAAATAGTAGCTTCAATCCAATCCTAAGTATCCAAAAGAAATGAAAATAAGGACTCAGATACTTGTATGCCAATGTTCATAGCAGAATTATTCACAATAGAGAAAATATGGGAACAACCCAAGTTCCATCAACAGATGAATAGATTAATAAAATGTGGGTGTATTGATAAAATAGAATATTATTCAGCCATAAGAAGAAATGAAGTTCTGATTTATGCTATAGCATGAATGAACCACAAAAATGCGATGCTAAATAAAATAAGCTAGACACAAAAAAAACAAACATTGTATGGTTCCACTCACACAAATTATCTGGAAAAAGGAAATTAATAGAGACAGAAAGTAGAGCTTACCAAAGGCAGGAGGCTGGTAAGGGGAATGGGGAGTTATTGCATAATGAGTAAATCACTTTTGTTTTGGGTGACAAAAAATTTTGGAATTAGAAACTCTTGATGGCTGCACAATATTGTTAATGAATTGCACACCTAAAATGGTTAAAATGGCAAATTTTATTGTACATATGTAACTATAAAAATGAAATAGCCTGACCTGCTTGGCTCAGTTGTTGAGCATTGACCTATGAACCAGAAGGTCACAGTTTGATTCCCAGTCAGGGCACATGCCTAGGTTGGGTTTTGGCTCAATCTCCTTTGTGGGGCATGCAGGAGGCATCCAATCAATGATTCTCTCTTATCATTAATGTTTCTATGTCTCTATCCCCCTCGCTTCCTCTCTGAAATTAAAAATATATTTTTAAAATGAAATAATAAATGAAATAATAAAAATAGTATATTTGGGTAGCTAATAGAAAAATATTTTATATTAAAATATTGTATTAAAATATACTAATATGTTTCTATTGGAAAACATTTTATAATATTTAAGATTTTTACTTGCTAGAAGACCTTTGTTAGTCTATTGAGTCACTTGCACATGAAATGAACACTTCTCTTGAAAGTGAGGCACAAAATACTCTGATCAAGAGAGATTTAATAATCCTTTTACCTCTCCTGCTTTGGTTAAAACCTTACATGGCTGCATTGTTCCCATTGGAGGTCGGGACCCTTTACAGTGATGAATTTCAACTGTTTAATTTTACTAGTTCTCAACTCAGTTTTTCTCCCCTTAAAAAAATATACAGCTTAGTTCTGCAACAAAACCCTTTTAAAGTATAAATTTATTCTGCCCATGCATTATAAAAAATGATGAGCAAAATGCAAAAAGCACAGGTGGTCCACATGGCTGGACAAGAGGGGTTCTCAGCCCTACACTGATAGAATATGCTCTAATAACTATCTAAGTAAAAAGGCTGTGGTAAATTCTTTTTTCTCATTTAAGTGCCCATTTTCTCACTGATTTTTCTCTCTATTTGAGCTCTATTATAGATCATGTATCTAGGTATTGCTTCTTCCTATCTGCAAGTATTACTCTAATATTTAGTCATGCTTACATTGTCTCTCAGCCTGAACCTAATAACCAATGGTTATACCCACCTTCCCCTGTCCCTTCCCCACCCCCACACACACACATACTTAAAAGTCAGGTCAGCTTTGCAAAATTCTGAAAATAACCATCATGATTACATTAATGAGAAACACAAGGATTTACAATTTGTATGTAAGGGAAGGAGATTGGTGATATGTCTGCAATGGGAATAGTCTGTCAGAGGCCCTGAGTCATTTGACTCATGATGAAAGGGGCACAGCATGGCTAGAGTGTCACCATGTACAATTTTTATCTCCCCAAAGGATTTCCAGTACTGGGGTGAGAAGAAGAAGAGTGGTTTGGAAGATCACGAATAGTGGTCTATGTGCTCACTGGAGCAAGCTCAATCCTTGTTGATATTAAGAATCTGCCCCACCTGCCACAAAGACTTAATTGTAGAAGGCCTTCAAAGTATGGGGAAATTGTATAACTAATAAAGAACATATTTTTCCCTAGTAGGTGACATCAACAAGTAATATAATCAACATATAGCTCATATGGCATGGATGTTTCCATTATTTTCAGGATGACAGAACAAAAGGAAAAATTAGGTAGAAGTGGTCAGAACAATCTCAATAGGTAAGGATCATCTATAATAATAAAAGCGTAATATTCAAATCAACCAAACATCCGAACAATGGAACAACAGTCCGGACGACCTTCCGAATGAAGCCACCCCGGCAGCCCAGGCTGCAAGGGCCGAGGCAGCGGGGACTGCGAAGGCCTACTCTTGCACAAATTTCGTGCATTGGGCCTCTAGTGTAAAATATTAAGATATCACTATTTTATGGTTAAGTTTCATAAATTATGAGTTTAATTTATCTCATTCTTGGGTATTCTTCCAAGATGATATGGGTAGGGAATACTTTATATTTCACTTGAATCTAAGTTACTTAGATTAGAGTTAATTTACCTTTTTGTTATTTAGAAAAAAAAATGCACCAAGAAATGTGATGTGCACTGAGATTACTAAAAAAATAAAAATAAGGACATTTGCCCTGTATTTAAGGACAAGTGGGGAATCAGACAAGTAAACAAGCAATAACTGTAACTATGTAGTGTGGTGAGTAATGTGATGGTGCTGTGGGCGTATGGTAATTTAGTCTAATTAACCATGTTTGCTAGTTTAGAGAGCAGTGAAAATCAGATTCTTAGAATAGGTAAGGTTTATACTGATAAAAATAAGATTTAAATTAGTCAAAGGAAGTGAAAATAGAGTTGGGAGATGGGTGCTGAGAGAGATTCAGGGCCAAACAAACCAACACTATTTTATTTTTATGAAGTCAATCCAAGTAAAGTATATTGTAAGATATAGTTGAGGATTTTTTAAAGTATTATATCATTTTCCACAAGATTTTATTATAAATGTTAAAGGACAGATAACCAAAATCTCTGTTCTGATTTTCATGGAGAAAATTCCTGGTCAACACTAATTATTAGTAATAATCCCATTGCAAAATAAATTGTTCATTGTTTATACTAAAGTGTGTGTGTGTGTGTGTGTGAGAGAGAGAGAGAGAGAGAGAGAGAGAGAGAGAGAGAGAGATCTAACTGAAAGCCTATATAACCAGGAAAGAAGGAAGAGTATGTAATATTGGAAAACCATGGAAAGTATCAATTTTACATTAACAGGAAATACAATGGCATTCCCTGACACTTGTCTGAGCCAATTTTAGTCAGGATAGAATAAAGAATGATCTTTGATATCATGAGGTTTACAGACTGGGAGGGAATATGAACTTTAATTAATTATAAATTTTAATCAGGAGAGTCTGATTATATGTATATATATGTATGTAAATAAATTATATATATATAGATCTATCTGCTTATCTATATCATATATCTAGGTAGATAAAATATATTATTTCTTTTTTAATATGTCTTTATTGATTTGAGAGAGAGAGGAAGGGAGAAAGAAGAGGAGAGAGAAAGAGAGAGAAAGGTCATTGTGAAAAAGAAACATCAACTGGTTGCTCCTGCATGCCCCCTACTGGGGATTGAGCCTGACCAGGAATAGAACCAGTGACCTTCATGGACTACACTCAACCAACTGAGCCACACTGGCCCGGGTGATATGATTTCTTATAGGAACATAAATTTACCTAATTGTGGGATCAGACGTAAGCAGTCTCTGTAAGGCTAATGCTGGTACTGGAGATCTATAGGGCAGGCAACTGAGAAGAAAAATGGATTTCAAGTTTGTGTGGATGGGGGGAGGCAGGGAACAAGCTGGAATCATAAGCCAGAGCCCGTGAGGATAGACTGAATCCAATTCAGTTTCGGTTGCCTCTGATGGTGGTGGTTTGGGTGTCCTGCAGAATCTGGGACTCTTCATCACAGAACTAATTAAGTACACATGCCTGACCCAGTATGTAGGAGACTCTGAAGGAGGATGGAGGGGAAGCTGGAGCAGGTACAAAACAGGCTGCTGCCCCAGAGAAAGGAGGTGAGTCAGCAATTAGCAACAATGCCTGCGAGCCACAAGGCAGCAGCCACTGCGCTTCTGCACTCCCAGTCTCCCATAAGAACCTCTTTTGTGCCTCAACCTAATTGAAAACTTATAAGAAAGGGAATTCTGAGAAACATAGTTTAGCAGAGCTAAATTGAAAACACATTATAGAGCCACACAATAGTGTTTGAAAGCAGGCTCATCATCAGAGCAGGCAAAAGAAAATGGTAAATGGGAGGGAACGGGGAGGCCTCGGGGATGCTGGTCATGTCTTGCTTTTTAAATCTGGATGCTGATTACACAGGTGTGTTCACTTTTGAACATTCTTTGCATGGTGCACTTATGGTTTATGTATTTCCTCTGTATAGGTTATGCTTCAATACAGAGCAAACCAAAGACAATAAATAATACCAATTAGCACAAACATGGTGAGCATTACTCATTATAGATGCTATGAGGGCTAATAAATAAATGGAGTAAACCTAACTAGGCACTCAGGAAAGATACTCTATATAGTTAACTTTTTTGTTGTTGTTAACCCTCACCTGAGGATATTGCTTTTCAGAGAGAGTAGAAGGGAAAAAGGGAAGGGAGAAAGAAGAGAGAGGGAGAGAGAGAGAGAGAGAGAGAGAGAGAGAGAAACATCGATGTGGAGAGAGACATTGATTGGCTGCCTCCCGCACACACCCCAACGTGGGGTGGGGAACAAACCTGCAACCCAGGTACACACTCTTGACCTGGAATGGAACCTGTGGCCCTTCAGTGTGCAGGCCAACAGTCTAACCACCGAGCAACACTGGCCAGAGCAGTGAAGTTTTATTTAAGATGAGATGAAGCTTGAGCAGCAGCTATTCAAATGAAGGTGGAAAAGACAGTTATCCCTATGATAAGTGAGTACATTATGAGCACAGCTGAACTGACAGGAACAGTTGGAAAGAAATGTGAGGCTTGAAGAAGATGCAGAGACCCAGTAATAGTGTCTTAGTCAACTCAAGCTGCCGTAACAAAATGCCATGACTGAGTGGCTTATACAACAGAATTTTATTTTCTCAAAGTTCTGAAAACTGGATCCAAAAGTCCTATCTTCAAATACGTCACATTGCAGTTAGGGCTTTGACATATGAATTCTAGGGGCAGACAATTTAGTCCCTAGTCGATGGAGAGCCTGAGAGCCATGGTAAAATCTTAGTTCTTCTGTCTGAAGTACAAGAATAATGTGTTCAAAGTTTTTACATGTGGGAGTTATCTCTTTTAAGGTTTTGAAAGAACACTCTGTTTGTAGACTGGAATGGGTGAAGAGTAAAGACAAGGAGATCCATTAGAAGGAAATTGGAGTGTTTCAGGACAGAGGGAGGAAACAACTGCTTAGATTAAATGGATTGGATAGTGCTGGAAAGTGGTACAAACAGTACAGGAAAATGTGAGTATGAATCCAGGCTTCATGACTTACCAGCTGATGCTTTGGAGCAATTCCTTGCCTAATGCATATATTAATTTTCTCACCTGTAAAACTGAGGTCCTCATAGAATGTTCTCCATAAGACGTAATAGGTTCAGTTCCTTGGGACACAGAAGTTGTAAAGAAACTGTGTGTAGGAAAGATCTTGGAGAGCGTTGTTTGTAGGGGGTTGTATGGTATGTGAGAACATGGGCCCCTTTCCAAGCTCCAACTCACCCTTCCGTCCTGTGGGAATAGAGTGAAGGTCATCTGCAAGTGGACTGTGAGACCTTGGGAGCCTGGCCAGCTCCTCCGTCAAGAGAGAAACTGCTTCTAAATGTGAGCCTGGATTGTAACAATTACAGAGAAACAGCTTGCATTTTGATTTCACATAACCTCCCTGCATGTCCTGTTTTCCTTTGTTTTCGGGACTCTATATAACCTCATACTGAGAAAGCCTGAGTGGCAGTAAAATTTCACCATTTCACCAGCAGGCCACCCCTGGTACGCATGTAAGTCCTAATAAACCCATGTCTTTCAGAGCCAGTTCTCTGGGCTCTTTCTTTGGAATTGACAATCAATACACTAAGGTTTTCTTGGACCTCAGCTCTTTGAATAATAGGGGTAAAATAAGCAAGATTGGTCAAGGAACAAGTTTAAGTGGGATAAAGTCACAGCAAAGGACTCAGCCAATTTTAATGGGAGAACTGGAGCGGGCTGGTCTTCCACCCCCAGAATCCTTTCAAATTGGGGTGACAGGATTTGCATTTGAACTAATACACTGACCAAGCATTGGGAAGGGCTGAGACATGGGGTAAGGTGCTTTAGGCAAAAGCAAGTCCTAAAGATGGTCTCAAGTGAGAAGTGTAGGTTTTCTACGGACGGCTCAGGGGATGAGTGCCTCAGTGGAGGAGGGGGAAATCTGTGCAGCCTCCTTACTAGGATTTTGTGAGAATTAAATGGGCTAAGGCCTGAATGCTGCTTAGCACAGTGCCTATTGATCATGTTAGCTATCTGTGTTAAAAAACAGTGATGATGCCTATGAAATGATATAGACAGACTTCCAGGATATATTCTTGTGTGATTGAAAACACAAAGCAGAATCATATATAATATGAGATATGCTTACACCTTTTCTTTGTGGAAGAAAAAGGAAGAATGGATTAGGTCATATTTGCTAAAATACACTAAAGAGGAATATTAGAAAGAAGGAATTAAAAGTGCTAATTATAACACAAAAAACACACAGATACTCACAAAGTAGTGATAGTAGGGTCATGCTTGGTTAAAAGATATCTAAGAGCTAAAATATGTAGATACCAGAAGCACGGTGCATGAAATTTGTGCACAGGAATGGGGGTGGGTCCCTCAGCCTGGCTAGCACCCTCTCTAATCCAGGGCATCCCTTTTGCAATCCGGGACAGCTGGCTCCTAACCGCTCAACTGCCTGTCTGCACAGTCACCCCTAACTGCCCTTCCCTGCCTGCTTGATGCCCCTGACTGATCCCCTGCCAGCCTGATTGCCCTTAACTGCAATCCCCTGCTGGCCAGGTTGCCCCTAACTGCCCTCCCCTGTGGCCTGATCACTCCTAACCACCTCTGCCTCCCATCACCGTGGTTTTGTCGGAAAGGATATCCCGATGGATGTCTGAAAGATGTCTAGTCTAATTAGCATATTACCCTTTTATTAGTATAGACTAGAGGCCCGGTGCACAAAAATTTGTGCACTCGGGGCGGGGAGGGGGGTCCCAGCCCAGCCCCTGTGCCCTCTCGCAGTCTGGGACCCCTCGGCAGATAACAATCTGCTGGCTTAGGCCTGCTCCCGGGTGGCAGAGGGCAGGCCCAATCCCTAAGTGCAGCCCCTGGTCAGGCTCAGAGCAGGGCCGATCGGGGAGCTGGGGTGCCGCCCCGTCATGCACAGAGCAGGGCAGATCGGGA
>NW_005361913.1:2054747-2055873 GCF_000412655.1 Myotis brandtii | reverse complement strand
GCCATCTTGGCTGACAGTTAATTTGCATATACTCACTGATTAGCCAATGAAAAGGGTAGCGGTCGTATGCTAATTACCATGTTTCTCTTTTATTAGTGTAGATAATGCATGGTATTCTGTATTGTATTCTGACTTGGATAAATCAATTGTAAAGCTCATATTTGGTATAATAAGGGAAAGAAAAATATAAACTTGCATTAGATAAGAAACATTGGAACACAGTATGTTAGAGATAATAAACTGAAAGAAACAAATTATAAGATAGCATGTAGAATATAAACTTATTGTGGTAAATATTATTTTGCACCTTTTATCTGTATTTTCTAACATTCCACAATGTGCTTTACTGATTTGTAAAAACAGTAATAAAGATGGTGAATAATAAAAAATTGGATTATAGAGAAGAGGGTAAATTCCCAGAAGGAGAAGAGAGGGAGAAAAAGGAATAAAGATTATATAAATGAATAAGGGTGAGGACTTTCCAAAACTGGAGAGAGATTTGAACATCCAAATTTATAAAGCTGATATTTCTCCTTCAAATTTTAAGCCAAAATGATTTTCTCTAAGACACATAATAATAAAACTCTAAAATCAAAGACAAATAGTAAACCTCAAAAGCAGTGAAAAAAAGCACTTATCACTTACAACAAAACCCCCATAAGATTATCAGAATACTTCTCAGTAGAAACCTAGTAATCAGAAAAGAGTGCAATGACATATTAAGAGTGTTAAAAAAAAATCCAAACAATAATACTGCATCAAAATTGTCTTGTTTTATACACAATATGCTATGGTAAAAAAGAAGGAATTCTTGCCATTTGCAACAGTATGGATGGAACTGGAAAGCATTATACTAAGCGAAATAAGCCAGTCAGAGAAAGATAACTATCATATGATCTCACTCATTTGTGGAATATAATGAACAACATAAACTGATGAACAAAAACAGATCCAGAGACAAAGAAGCATCGATCAGACCCTCAAACCTCAGAGGGAAGGCAGGGGAGGGTGAGGGGAAAGGGGAGAGATCAACCAAATGACTTATATGCATGCATATAAGCCTAACCAATGAACACAGACACCAGGGGAGTGAGGGCATGAGTGGAGGGGAGGTTGGGGGGGAGGG
>NW_005361913.1:2050079-2051319 GCF_000412655.1 Myotis brandtii | reverse complement strand
GACACATATGTAATACCTTAATCAATAAAGAAAAATAAAATTAAAAAAAGAGTGATGATAAACAAACACATAAAAAATTGTCTTGTAGAAATGAATGAGAGATAAAGACTTTGCAAGATAAAAAAAAAGCTGGGGGAGTTCCTCACCACTACACCTACACTAGAAAAAACGCTGAAAGGTATTCTCTAAGCTGAAATAATGTTTCTAAGTAATAACATAATAATATATGAAAATATAAAATAAACTAATACAAGTATGTATATAGTCAAATTCAGAGAACGCCAATATTGTAATTTAGGTACAGAAATATTAAAAATATCTATAGCTACAATAATTTGTACATGGATAAACAATATAATAACATATAACTTGTGACATGAAAACATAAAATGTGGGAATGGGAAACAAAAGGGTAACGTTTTTACATGTTAATCAAATTTAAGTTAACAGCTTAAAATAGAAAGTTATAAGATGTTTCACATAGCCTCAGGGGAATCACACAGCACCTATAAGAGAGAAAATAAGATAAAGAGAAGGGAATCCAAATAAACCATAAAGAACATCATCTGTACACAGAGGAAGTCAGCAGGAGAGCATGAACAAAATAAAAGAACAACAAAACAGCCAGAAGACAATTTAAAAAATGACAATAAGTTTTTACTGATCAATAATTATTATGAATGTAAATGAATTAAATTATCCAATCAAAGGGCACAGAGGGATTGAATTGATAGAAAAATAAGACCTAACTCACTCCACGATGGCTACTCAGTCAAATTTAAGAATATAGATAGGCTGAAAGTGAAAGGATGGAAAAGATACTCTAAGCACATAATAACCAAAAGAGAGAAGGACTAGCTAAATGTATATCAGGCAAAATAGACTTTAAATAAAAACTATAAAAAGGGACGATGTTATTATGTAATGATAAAGGGGTTAGTGCATCAAGAGCAAGTAACATTTGTAAATTATGTACCCAACTTTGGAGGACCTAAATATATGAAACGCATACTAATAGATCTAAAAGAAGAAGTTTCCAAAAATTCAATTATAGTCAGAAATTTCAGTATCCCACTTTCAGCAATGAATCTATAATCAAAACATAAAATCAACAAGAAAACATTGGACTTGAACTGTACTTTAGACCAAAGAAAGCTAATATATATATACTAGAGGCCCGGTGCACAAAAATTTGTGCACTCGGGGGGGGGGGGGGGGGGGGGGGCCCCCGCCCGGCCGG
>NW_005361913.1:2015962-2049216 GCF_000412655.1 Myotis brandtii | reverse complement strand
GGCAAGTGAGGCGGGGAACGTTGGAGTCTGCAGTCACTGGAGCAAGCAAGCCTCATGTTCGCTTCCAGCTGCCTGGCTGCCGGCCGCCATCTTGGCTGACAGTTAATTTGCATAAGGATATGCTGACTAGCCAATGGGAAGGGTAGCGGTCGTACGCTAATTAGCATGTTTCTCT
Source organism: Myotis brandtii (assembly GCF_000412655.1). Taxonomy (NCBI): domain Eukaryota; kingdom Metazoa; phylum Chordata; class Mammalia; order Chiroptera; family Vespertilionidae; genus Myotis; species Myotis brandtii. The sequence goes on along the minus strand of NW_005361913.1, from coordinate 2,049,041 downwards.
TTTATTAGTGTAGATCAGTATACAGGATATAAGTGAAGTCATATGGGGTACAGAGTGAACAAGGTTCAGAGTTTAAGCAGTACAAATTTGTAGTTACAGAATAGTCACAAAGATGTAGATTACAGTTTAAGGAATATGCAAATTATCTGGGAAGCTCCACATCACAACTGTTCAGCAGGGTGGGTGAGGCTGTGGGCCGCAGGGTGGGACTCTGGGTCTCGTGCAATTTCGTTCCACCCAGGCAGACAACCCCATGGCCCTGCAGCCAAATCCCGACATGGACCTGGGGTTTACTAAACTTTACTGGAGTCGCTCCCCACACCCCCACCCCCTGCCCCAGAACCATGCTGCCCGCAGCAGGGTGCCCTGGAAGCCTCCTGGCAGGTGGGTGGCTGGGGAGAGCCAAGTGGGGTGGGGCGGCAGGGAGTCATGGAGGGGCGGGGCAGCCAGAGCCAAGTTCCCGGGGGGTCTGAGGAGAGCCCTGATAGGAGCCTGACTGCAAAGAAGGAAAAGGCCACAGAGAGCTCTTCCAATCCCCCTGCACAGATACCCTTCCCCAGCCCCCGCCCCTCCCCCGGGGGAAAGGGAGGCTGACCGACGGGGAGAAGGCCCAACATCAAGGGTAGCCACAGCCTGCACCTCTGACTCCCGATCTCTTCCCCTGCCACCCCTGCCAGGGGCGCCCACAACAATAGCACACAGGCGGTGAGTCATCAGTGCCCCCAAGGCACCCAGGGCCCATGGCCCGCTGCTGCTGGGCCCCCTCCCCTGGGATTGGGCACACCTCTCCTCCCTATAACCCCAGACCCAGGTGGAGGCAGGCCTGAGCGGCTCCCCAGGGTCAGACCCATCCCCCCGATAGCAGCGGCACTGTCTCTGCAGCAGAAGTGCACTAAACCTCGCTGGGGGCCACGGCTAAACCTGCCTTCCTAGCCCGCCTGGCCTTGCCCTGGCCTGGGCCCCACCCCACTCCAGGAGATTGGAGCCCTGCCCTGAGCATGTACAGCTGTAAAACAGCCACATACAATTTAAAGAATGGCTCCAAGTGGGGAGGTTTGACATTTACTCCCCCTTTGGCCTTGCCGCCCCCCTACCACCGCCCCCAGCCGCTAGCGCCTCCAGGGACGACCACCACTATAGGGCTGCTGACCAGAGCCTGCCCCGCCGAGGCCTGTGGAACCCTCTTCAAAGCTTCAATAGCTACAGTCCCAGGAAACAATCATGCCTTCTTCCCCTAATCAGCACCTGCTACCTGTGAGGGTACCTGCGGGTTTAAAAATAATAATCCCTTCCCATTTAGACATCACTTACTTGATGAAACATTTACAGGTTTATTAGTTTCTCATGACAACCCAGTGAGGTAGGCAGAGAAGAGATTACAATTCCCATGGTATATGCATATGTATTCAGAAATGAAGCTCAGAGAGGAAAAGTGTCAAGCCCAGTGGTTCCCAAGGTGCAGCAAATGCCCCGCAGGGGGGTAATTTGATTTTAAGTGGGGGCAATTTGAGAATGAGTTAACAGTGAATTTTTTGCATTTCTTATAGTTCTAGGGGGCTTCATCTATAGCTAATATGCAAATGACCGAATGGTGGAATGACCAGTCACTATGATGCACACTGAACAAAAGGGGGCAGACACTCAATGCAGGAGCTTCCCCCTGGTGGTCAGTGTGCTCCCACAGTGGGAGTGCTGCTCAGCCAGAAGCCAGGCTCATGGCTGGTGAGCACAGCGGCAGTGGTGGGAGCCTCTCCCGCCTCCATGGCAATGCTAAGGACGTCTAACTGATAGCTTAGTGGGCCTAAGCCATCAGTCACACATCCACCAGGGCTCCCGGACTGTGAGAGGGTGCAGGCCAGGCTGAGGGACCACCAAGTGCACGAATTTCATGCACCGGGACTCTAGAGTGTGTGTGTGTGTGTGTGTGTGTGTGTGTGTGTGTTTGTGTGTATAATCTACACTAATAAAAGAGAAACATGCAAATTGGTGTCACTCCGCTACACCCACAGCCAATCAGGATGAGTATGCAAATTAATCCAACAAATATGGCGGTTAATTTGCATATGCAGGAGCAGAGCGAAGACTGAAGACAGTGTAGAAGGAAGCCAAGCACTGCAGAAGTGAGCAAAGCAGCGGAGAAGGGAGGGAGCTGAGGCAGAGGACACAGGAGCGGAGCCGAGGCAGTGGAGACAGGAGGGAGCAAGGCAGCAAAGGAGGGAGCGAAGCCCACCGAGGCGGGCTTTGCTCCCTTCTCTGCTTCGCTCCAGCCACAAGAAGCCCTATTCTTGCAGGAATAGGACCGAGGAAGCCCTATTCTTGCAGGAATCTTCCTGCAATGGGCCTCTAGTATATATATACCCAGCAACTGAATGGAACGACCAGTAGTCGCTATGACGCGCACTGACCACCAGGGGGGAGACGCTCAATGCAGTACCTGCCCCCTGGTGGTCAGTGCGCTCCCACAGTGGGAGCACCACTTGGCTGACCCAGATGAGCAGCACTCCCACATTGGGAGCAGCCGCTCAGAGGGCAGGTCCATAGATGCTCGGCTGTCTGGGATGAGTGGTGCTCCCAGAGTAGGCCAATCCCTGCAGGCCATGCCCCCTACCAGTGCACGAATCCATGCACCGGGCTTCTAGTATAGTCTATAATATTGTGATAACTAAGTATTGGGCCAGGTGGGTACCTGAAACATAGTTAGGACCACTCTGTAAAGTACATATTCTAATCACCTTGCTGTACATCTGAAACTAATACAGAATAATATTGAATGTAAACTGTCATTTAATAATAATAATAACATAAAATATGGGCAAAAAGCCTGAGTAGACATTTTTCAGAAAAGAAATCCAAGTGGCCCAGAAGAACATGGATAGGTGTGCAGCATCACTCATCATCAGGAAAATGTGAATTAAAACCACAATGAGGTATTACCTTACACCTGTTAGAATAGCTATTACAAAAAAGACAAGAGATAAGTGTTGTATGTCGAGTGTGTGGAGGAAAGGGAACCCTTGTGCACTGTTGGCTGTTACTACACATAGAGTTACTTCCCTATTACACATATTGGACTAGTTGGACTTTGTGATCCTAATGTGCTTTCTAATGCTGATGCATGTTTATTTTCTTCTTTATTAAGTCATGATACTGAGGTAAGAAATCAGTCTGTTTTACTGTCATTCAAAGATAGGCTTTTTCAGTTTAGTTAACTGAGAAATGTTTTATTTTTTTACTTCAAAAACTTAATATTCCAGTGCCGTTACATCAGGCATGTCAAACTCATGACCCGTGGGCCATGTGGCCCACAACGAATATTTTTGGGGCCCAGCCAATATAACAGTATGTAAGAAACCTTTTAATAAAAATTTTGTAACTTAATTTTTATACATAATCCTATATAATAAAACCTTAATATGCAAATTGACCAAACAGGGGAACGACCAGCAGAACGACCTGTCACTATGACGTGCACTGACCACCACGGGGCAGATGCTCAATGCAGGAGTTGCCTCCTGGTGGTCAGTGTGCTCCCACAGCGGGTGCGCCACAGAGCCAGAAGCCAGGCTCATGGCTGACGAGCTCAGCAGCAGTGGCGAGAGCCTCTCTCACCTCTGCTGCAGGTGGGCGGTGAGGAGTGAGGGGTCCTGGACTGCAAGAGCCCCGGACTGCGAGAGGGATGTGTGACTGCCAGGGATCGGGCCTAAGTCAGCAGGCAGCCATTCTCCCAGGGGTTCTGGACTGCAAGTGGGCATAGGCTAGGCTGAGGGACAACCCGCCCCAGTGCATGAATTTTTTGCACTGGGCCTCTAGTTAATAACAAACAAAGTTTGCTAATGACTGATTACTATAATAGTGTTGCATTTATTTCCCTTAGGTACCATACACACAGGTGCACCATTTCTCTCCACTAATACTAGCAGCGAATATTTTAGCAGCCGATTGCCATGTCATTAGTTTTGTACTGACTTGTTTGGTGTGCGCAACAGGAAATATTTCACTTTCAGAGAACAAAAAAATAGGTTTATTTGCATTATGCTTATTAATTTGTGCAGTTATTCATTGTCTGGTAAGTTAATGTTCAAGAAAAAATATAAATTTTTATTAAAATGTTCCATTATTTTATGTTAACAATTACTCCTTTATTTCAGCCCTTTGTTTTCAGCATGTCTCTATCGAAATAAACCTATGTTGCTATGAAAATTGAAGCTTTGGTTTTTTTGTGGCCCACATAAACTTACACCTTGTTTATTTAGCTTGTGTTAGCATTTGAGTTTGACATGCTTGCCTTACATTGATAAAGGTGTGCTAAATTTCAGCTTACAGATTTTCAGCCCAGATAGTGCAAGCTATTTATAAATAACAAGGCACTACAACCAATTAGCCCATGTGATATATGTTGGTACAAAAAATTACAAAAAATGGGATAAAGCTTTTAGCAAACAAACAAACAAAAACTTTCCCTGGGCTTGATCCTGAAAGTGCCTCCATAAGATTAAAATTTTGGGGTGGGGGATCATGAAGGCACTTGGTTTCATTTGGGTTTCCATTGGTCTCCTCATTTTCCTCTCATATACTGGCACAGTTACTCAAAAGCAAGGCACTGAAAGTAAAGTCAAAGCTGTGCAGACAATTTCAAATATAATGGCAAACAAAGAAAAGCCTGTCTTCTTTTTAATTTTTTTCCTGCTCTGAATCAGTTCTTGCTCTGCAACTTCTTTTCCTTCAAGATTTAAACAATATATGATTGTTTACTATGAAATCCAACTGAGACAGACCTGGACCTGTTTCCATGTTGAGTCCCACCCTGGTTAGTTCATTTCTCAGGATATTTTATAAATAGATAATAAATTTCCATGTTGAGCACTAGCTCAGTCAGTTATCTTTCCAAGGATCTTTATAAATAGTTATTGAATAAATTGGTCTTATTGGAATAATTATATTTCATTACACTCAGGCTCCTTTTCACAGAACCTAGGGACAAAACTAGAACAACAAGGGAAACTGAAGTGAGATCCAGCCTTGGGTTTACCTCAGAATAACAACCCTAACCTTGTCTGTTCAAATCCTAGGGTTTCTGCTAAACCAAAACATAGAATAGGAGCTGGCCTTGGCAATTACCTGATAAATTCACTCACTCAAGTGTCAAATATATATCCTATATAATAAAAGGCTAATATGCAAATTGTCCCCTTGACCAGGAGTTTGACTGGCAGTTCAACCAAGGGGTGGGGTCAGCCAGCCAACCACCCACAGTGCCTCCCCACAGGCCGGCCCAGCCTGATCGGCCCGATTGGGGTGGGCCAGCTGGACCCCACCAGTGCATAAATTTTGTGCACCAGGCTTTTAATATACTAGAGGCCCAGTGCACAACATTTGTGCAGTGGGGAGGGAGGTGTCCCTCAGCCTGGCTGGTGCCCTCTTGCAGTCCAGGACCCCTTGGGGGATGTCCGTGGGGAGTGGACCTAAGCCATCAGTTGGACATCCCTCACTCCTTACTGCCCGCTTGCTCACTGCTCCTTACAGCTTGGCTTGCTGCTCCTTAGCACTGCCATGGAGACGAGAGAGGCTCCTGCCACTGCCTCTGCGCTCGCCAGCCGTGAGCCTGGCTTCTGGCTGAGCGGCACTCCCCCTGTGGGAGTGCACTGACCACCAGGGGGAAGCTCCTGCATTGAGCATCTGCCCCCTGGTGGTCAGTACGCATCATAGTGACTTGTCATTCCATCAGTCATTCTGCCATTCAGTTGATTTGCATATTAGGCTTTTATTATAGAGGATAGTGTGTGTGTGTGTGTGTGTGTGTGTGTGTGTGTGTGTGTGTGTGTCTGTATTCTTTTATAAAATCATACTTGGAAGGAACACTTTATCCACTCAGATCATATAGTTTCAGAAGGAAATCTCTCCCATTTGTTCCACTTGATCATTGATTACCATCTCTAACTCGAAGGCCTGCTTTAAGACTCTTAGAAGGTGAACTGTTCAGTACTCTTTACACATGCAGTTTCAACACCTTTTATACCACTTTATCCCATGGTGACCATCCCTGGCTCTGATTTGCAGACTTCAGTAATTTTGAACTTGACTTTTCCAACCACCTCCCTTTGAATGTCTTATAATCATATAGTGTCCTTGATCTCAGACTGGCCTAGTCAATCTAGGTAGGGAAAGTTTTCAGTATTCTTTTATTGTTATAAAATAACAGCAATGGTTTTTATGTTATTTGAATATGCTTTGATATTATTTATAAACTCAGTGTAAATTATAAGTACTGAATTGGATTTGAAAAAAAAGTAAAATTGTCAAAATAATTATAGGAAGCTCAAAGTAAGTACTTTAATAAAGAAAAGCTATTGGGAAGTATTATACTAATGTGTTTTAAAAAGCAGCCCTATCTTGGTCAACCACATTCTAGCAGCAATGAGCACATCCAGATCCTAGATCTTGGTTTCTAATATCATTCTCCTATAAAAGGAACCAAAGACCATTAAAGAAATGGCTGATTCTAGGAATGAGTCATTAAAACAAAACAAAACAAAACAACAAAAAAGGGTATGTATTCTCACCAAGACTTAGCACTGTTGATGTTGACCTTGATCACCTAGTTCAGGTAGTATTTGTCAGGTTTCTCCACTAAACAGTTGTTCTTCCCCTGCCTCTCTTTTCCCAAGACTTAGCACTGTTGATGTTGACCTTGATCACCTAGTTCAGGTAGTATTTGTCAGGTTTTCTCCACTAAACATTGTACTTTTGGGAGAGAAGCCATGATGTGTAGCCCAACTTAAGGAAACTGATTGTTGGGTATATAGGAATTGTCTGTTCTATCTTTATGTTTCTGTAATTACAAAATTATTCTAAAATAAAAAGTTTATTTGAAAACTTAATTGGCTCACCTACTTTATATAATCATCTCTACATAGTGTGCAAGTTGACGAGACCATGAGTTCAACAAAATAGCTTCTGCAGGAAAATATTATTTATTCTGTTCATCTACAAACTTAAAAACTTTGTACTGGTAAGTGAATCAGTGAAAATCTTTGATCACAATGGTTTGTTTCCATCTTAGAAATATAAACTCTAAGCATGAGAATGGCAAATGAAGGTGATATAGATATAGATATAGATATAGATATAGATATAGATATAGATATAGATATGTATACAGTTGCCTGCAGATTAGAGAATAATTGGTGTTTTTTATTTTAACAGCAGAGTGGTTCCTCTGTAGAACATTAATGTTGGTACCCATACCATCTAAACTACTTAGTATGGTTCTTATTTTAGATTCATTGTGTGTGACAGAGTTCAATAGATGGAGATATGCCAGTGTTCAATACTTTTGCCCAACTGCTCTACAAAGCTGCTTCTTCCTTTGAATATATCAATTAACTAGCATTAACCTCAATACATATGGAAAATTAGAACTTCTAGAAAGTGTTTAAAATTCTAAATACTAGCATATTTGCTATTTCATCCAGAATTTATACATTTTTAAAAGCATAGGTAAAATGTGTCCCTCTCAGCAGTTTTGCCTGGGTAAAAACATCTTAAATGGAGTGTGTTTTTTTTCTTGTCATATTTTCAATTCACAGAGGTTAACATCTCTCTTACTTTCTGGATGATCAGATATTCTGAATCTTCATCTTTCATATTAATATTTATATTCCAGCCCTAGGTGGTGTTGTACAGTGGTTAGAGTGTTGACCCACACACCAAAGGGTCACAGATTCGATTCCTGGTCAAGAACATGTACCTGGGTTGTGGTTTGATCCCTGGCTCTGATCTGGTGCATGTGGGAGGCAATGGATCGATTGTCTCTCTCATATTGATTCTCTTTCTCTCCACCCTCCCTCCCTTATGCTCTCTCTCAAAGAATCAATAGGAAAAAATCCTTGATTCTTAGTGGATAATTTACCTATGAATTGTATCTAAAATAAAAGAACTTTGCCCAGACACAATAGCTCAGTTGTTGAGCATCGACCTATGAACCAGGAGGTAATGTTTGATTCCGGTCAGGGCACATGCTCAGGTTGTGGGCTTGATCGCCAGTGTGGGGTGTGCAGGAGGCAGCTGGTCAATTATTCTCTTTCATCATTGATGTTTCTATCTCTCTCTCCCTCTCCCTTCCTTTCTGAAATCAATGAAAATATATTTTTAAAAAATAAAATAAAATAAAAGAATTTTGCTAATTATGTATTAGCAAAATTTTAAGATTTCTAATCCCAAATTCCAGTAATAACAACCACCTTACTGCTTGCTAACTTGTTCTATTATGTAGTTTGCTTCATAAGAATTATTTATAACACCTTCAGGGTTGAACTAAGGTTGGTTCATTCTAAAGCAGAGCATAAAACAATTATTACCAGAATTTGTGCAATGCATACTGGCAATGTGATGTTTTCAAGCTTTGGGATGTCATATATGATATTCTATGTACTGAAATGCTTCAATGCACCCACTACTCAAAATGCATATATCTTAGCTACACAGTAACTTTTTAATCTCATAGACTCTGGACTGCCGGGACATAGAAAAAGTAGATATGAGACTGATAATTTCCTTTTTTTTGTAATATAATACATAGGAAAGGTAAGTAATTCTTCTAATTTCCAAGTATGTTCCCCTTAATTCTTATGTTTGCTTTCTCATGGTCCATCCTGCGGTGTCTCCATGATTTATAAGATTTACTTATGCATTGTGCAATTTTCTATTTATTCATTTTAATTTTTTCAATTTAAGTAGTGTATTGAAAACTCTTCCCACAACAATACATATTAGAAATTATTTCAATGAGCTTCGATTTTAAAAAGTGGCCTGGAACTGGATATAAAATGCCCAACTTTGTTTTTATTCCCATGCACTATTGAAAACCAAATGAATGCTTTTTCTTGGAACGCAAGTAGGAAGTGTAATGAATCCACAATCTCGTTTAATATCCATGAAACCAAAGCCAATTTTTCTCTCTGGTTCATATATTGAAGATAGCACATAATTGTGACAAACTATAAGGATATGTAATCCATTTTTATGAAAAATACAATACTTAAGGGAGCGGGATTTATACATTTTCTGTGACTTTTGTTAACAAGCATATGAGAATCCCTTTGAATTAAAACCTCACATTAAAAAAAATGTAGGCGAACTGACAAACCTCTTCAAAAAACAGCAATAAAAGTTACCAAAATAAATCTAAGCCATAAACAAATCTGTCTCATTTATTAAACTATAAATCAAATAAAGCAACATTAAAATATTTGAGCCAATAGTCCCAGTGATCCCTTCCTGCTCCAAGCTGCAGTGCCCAAGACAAGGAGATATTGAAATGTCAGTAAAAATTCCATTTTGCAATACTCCTGCTAAACAAGAAGAGGCATTTGTCTTTGGCATCAAATTATTTGTCAAGAGGCAAGGTAGAAAAAATAATTGACTCTATAAAAAAAAGTGTAATTCAATTGACCACACTGGCTACAGGGAGAAAGGTCTAGCAGCAGCTGGAGAGCCTCCTGCAGCAAGATGCTCCAGTCAGACACAGGACGATGCTCATTCACCCAATAAAGTATGAGTGATGAGCATTACCTCACATAGAAAAATTCTCATTGGTTCGTCAAACAGAGAAGAGGGGAAAAAATCCTGGCAAATTGAATCTCATTGACGTTTACATATATTTCAGTAGTGATGGTTTTAGACTTATTGTAAGAAAGGCTTGTTAACTCTCTGTTCTGGACAATGTCAATTATTTCTTTGGCCTCTTTAGTTTGATTTAGTTCCATGAGCAAGGCAGCTTCTACTATAAATTTTCCCCTAGTCAGTGTAAGAAAAAGAGAGTCCTGTATTGCATTGGGTTATTATACAAGTAGAAATGACTACACCTGTTTTAAATAATATGTAACGTAATATATAATTATCTGTATGGAAATATATGGTTGATCATTTAAAAGTTCTACAGCATAATATATATGCATATACATAATTATATTCCTTCAAAATATTGTTTTGAGTTTTCTTATTGTTTTCATTCAAGAGCATATCTGCTTTCCATAAATATACTCTTTTGTTACTTATTTGCTTTTCCCAGAATTTCCAACCTAAAGCCATCAATCATTCATGCTAAAAAAAATTAAACTGAAGTAGTCTCTAAATTCTCTCTTTAATTTTCAGAAAACTCTGACATTTCTTGAATGTCTGGATAACTGGTCCTTTCAGAAAAGCCCATCTTTCTTAAATCACTTCCATGTGCCAATAATGACTTTTTTTCCTTTACTGAACAACAAAATTTGAACCAGAGACTCTGCTGGCTACTTTTAGGTATTGTGTTTTCTACATACAATGGAATTGTAGAGCTCAATTCTATTTTTAGTGGCAATTGATGTTACTAGTTCATCAGTCAATAGTCTGTCAAATCTTATCCTCTGAAGTGATTGTCTGCTCCCAATACCCAGAAGCTACAGAATTATTTGATGTTTTCTAAAAACATATAAAATTAAGGAAAAATCGAAGAGTATCAGCATGCAGTATATGATCATTATAACACAAACCTACACAGCTGCTGCAAAGAGGTGATAGTGATGCATCCCAGCTACTGACAAGAGACATTTCTGGTTACCTTACTTCTCAGAGTCCAAATGCAAAGCCAAGCTGAGTTTAAATCACTATACTCATTTATACATAGTAATAAACAAATGGAAGATCTCCCATATTGACTATGTTTAGGGTATTATTAAAAGGCATTTAAAAACTAACAATAGATCTAGAATTTCTGGTTCATATTATCTCCATTTATGAAGTAAGAATGTGAAACTAGACATGTCATGTGATTATTCTTTTTAAGATTTAAAATCTGAAATAATTCTTTGAAATGTCAGGGAATATATATATAAATATAATACTTTATATTTATATATTATGCCAGTCATTCCTCTATATAGAACCCAGTAATGAATAAGGCAAACAGGGGGTCCTGCTCTTAAGGAGATAATGAGTAGTAAAGACAGCAATGAACAAGTAAATAAATAATGAATGCAATGTAATTTCAGACTACGAAAACTGCTATAAAGAAAATGAAAAAGGAGATTATGCAAGGGAGTGATCCGAAAATTGCCACTTTATATTGAGTAGTCAGGGCAGCCTCTTTGAACTTTGATTATATATTAATTGCAATTGCAAATCAAGGGAAGATTTTTCAATAGGAGTAAATGGTATTATTTACTTTACTTTTTCTAAAGAGCACACTCATTGCCTCAAGGAGAATGCATTGTAGGGCTCAGGGCAAGGTGAATGTGCCAATGGTAATGCAACAGACCAAAACCAGTAGCAGTAGAGATGAAAAAAACGTGGCGGCACTTGGGATGTATTCTGAAGGCAAAGTCAAGAGGATTTGTTGATGCATTGGACAGCATGAGTGTTGAGGGAAAGAACCAGATGAAGAATTATTTCTAGATTTAGCAATCATTTAGTACCATTTACTGATATAGGGGAGAATGGGGAAAATACTTGATTAAATATAAATTTCAGACATTAAAATAGTAAGATCCAAAAGGAAGCTGACTACACAAATGAGAACTCATTGAAGAGATTAGGGCAAGATGTACTTTTCTAGAAGTCATCTCTGTATACATATTTAAAGCCATGGGTTGACTAGGTAGAACATGTAGCAAGAAAAGAACAGACAGCATAGAACTCAGTCCTGGGGCTCTCCAGCATTAAGAGTTCAGGCAGAAAGTGAGGAGCAAGTGAAGGGGAATGTTTAGAAGTGGCCAGTGAGACTGGAGAACAAACAGTGTCACAGAAGTTCTATTTATCTATTGATGCCATGTAATAAGTCATTTCAAAACTTAATGGATTAAAACAACTATCATTTTATTGTTATGTCTCATGGTTTTGGGAGTTTACTGGGCTCAGGCAGGAAGTCTTCACTCAGGGTTGTTCTTGCAATCAGATAGTGGCTAGAGCTGTAGTTCTGTGAGGCATGCTCAAGCACGTCACATAACTAATGGTTAAAGCTGCCTAACAGGCACTTCACTCAGAACACCTCCTTGTGGCCTGGGCTTCCTCATAGCATGGGCATTCGGTTCCATGACTGAAGTTACTAACAGAAGGTGGCACACATGCATACATTTTTTTAACCAGAGTGATGTTATTAATAAGTCCGATTATGTAATTCATTTGCTCAAAATACTTGAATGACTTCCCATCTTACTTAGGTAAAGCCAAAATCTCTGCATTACCTGGCTTCTCATGATCTCTCCAACCTATTTCCTGCTTCCCGCTCTTGCTCACCTGATTTAGATTGTCACTCAAATATCATCTCAAAGGGACTTCTCCTGGCTTTCCTATTTAAAAATGCCACTTTACACACATTCCCTCTTCTTTTTTTCAGTTAATTTTTTTCTCCATAGCAATTATTCCTTTCTAACATACTATGTATTTTTCCTACTTATTTTGTAAATTGCATCATCCTTCACCCGAATGTGAGCTCAAGAGTAAACAGAAGGTTTAGTCTGCATCATGGTCGGCTGCATCTTCAATGCCTAGATCAGTACTTGAACTAAGAAGGAATTCTGCACAAATGTGCTGAATGAATGTACAAATGATAACTGGAAAACTAAGGCACATGAGGAAATGAATGCCAGGACATGAAGAAATAGACACTTAGTGAAAATATTTTAAATTGGATTAATAAAAACAGTTCAAGTTTTTCCTCCTGGCATTACTTTAGTTTATTACTTTATTAATTTATTACTTTTTTACTTTATTTATGTATTACTTTATTAATTAATTTATTACCTTTACAACATTTGTTAGTTCATTTAAAATCTTACTGTTTCTGTCCACTAGAAAACCAAACATTTGTTTTTCTCTTTTCTTCTGCCATCATTCTATGAAATTATATTTTAATTTTAACTGGAACTGTTCCATCATGGAACCAAGAAGTTTCTACAAAAGCCTAAAGCCAACTAGAAACAGGCATGTATAATCCAAAAGGTGGTTAGCATTCATTATTGGGGAAATGTGGAATATGAAAGTAAAGATGCATTCAGGTAAATGTGCTTCTTCATACTCTTTTCCTACCACCAATTGATATAATCAAACAGAACCTGACAATCCCCAAACTTAAATTGGCAAAACAATGAATACCCACCAATGTAACAGCCCACCATAGTTTGCCCACTAGGAATTAGAGGATTCATGTCCCTTCCACATGCAAGCTATCATCATCCCCCTCCTAAGACCCCCAAAATCTCTCGTTATAGCATCAGGCTCAGGCTTGAAGTCCAGAATCCTGTCATCTAAATTGGTTCCAGAGGCAGGGGAATCTGCTCAAGTGTGCTGCTCCTAGAGTGTACTTCTCGAGTAAAGGGACTTGTGATGTGATATCTGTTCCTCAGGCAACAAACATAAAAAGTGGGACAGAAAACTACAATAGACATTTATATTCAAAAAGCGGTAGAACCCAAGGTATTAGCAGTTACTGCTTCATTGTCACTCTGAAATTCATATAGTATTGCTCTTGGAGCAAATAATGTTCCTTGATTATGATGTGATTTGCTATGGAAATGGTTCTTTGCAGTTCTTAGCTTTACCCTCTATGCTCTTGATTTTGCCCACTGAGGGATTCTCTCTCTGCTTTTTATAAGAAATGACCTGTGTTTGCAGATAAATAGTTCTCTGTCCTTTTGTTTTCTGCCTGTGGAAGATTGAAGCCCAGAGGCTTTATTTTGTCGGGTGTCTATTCCTTTCAATCTAAGTTTTCAGTGCCTTTGTCAATATGATGCTCTTAAAATTTTTTAGTTTTCCATGTATCTTATTATGCCCTTGGTTATAATAACACTCTCAAATCTCTTCATTATTTATTTAGTTTTTTAAATTTGTTTTTATTTATTTCAGAGAGAGGCAGGGAGAGAGAGATAGAAACATCAATGATGAGAGAGAATCATAATCAGCTACCTCCTGAACACCCCTTACTTGGGATTGAGACCACAACCCAGGCATGTGCCCTGCCTGGGAATGGAACCATAACCTCCTGTTTCATGGGTCAACTCTCAACCACTGAGCCACACCGGTCGGGCCAGATATCTTCATTATTTACATGAAGATGCAAGGCATGACACCAGTGTAGAACAATTTTCTTATCATTTTTAGTAGCCCTTTGACTGAGCTGAGAGGTTCAATTTAAATCTTTCACAGGTGTTAACACAGCATTTTCTTCCATACCTTGATTTGATCTTTAACCTGCGGCCATGTGTTACTGAGAGTATCCAGCATTGAATATTTTCCCTAAGGCCATTTATAACTTGTGAATTTTCATCAGTAGGAGAGGAATCCGTGAATAAAATTCACTTTTATCTTTAATTCCAGTAAGTCCTGGATATATTACAATCCTTCTAAATTCTGCTTGCAAATTGAACAAATGCAACATAAAATAACTGTTGCAACCAAGGGCTAAGGATGTAGAAGTGACTTTAAGCTCAGATACGAGAGACAGAGAGAAGGAAGGATCCTGGAGTAACTTTAGGGATGATTGAATCTCACACTCATGCCCTTAATTGACAACAGAATTTCATCAAAATAAATTTTAAAAATTCCAAAGCTCCTTTGGAACTAAAATACAGATGGACAGAAAGACATGGTGCCATAAGCCTTTGAATTTCAACATTGGCCCTTCTTTATTTCTTTAGTTAATTAAACTTAAGATGGGATTTCAAACAATAATAATCCATTACTGTAATTTATTAGCATGTTTTTTATTCTAAATGAATTGAGAGGTTTGAGATTTAGCATTCAGAAAACTCTGGTTTTACTAAAAAATGTCCTATAACCTTAGAATCATCCAGCTTCACCCCGCTGGGTCTTGAATCCTCATTTGTAAAGATTTGTTTCTAATGTTACTTTTCTTTTCTCTCTCTCTCTCTTTTTTATTTCAGAGAAGAAAGATGGAGAGAGATAGCAACATCAACTATGAGAATCATTGATTGGCTGCCTCCTGCATGCCCCCTACTGGGGACCGAGCCTGCAACCCAGGCATGTGCTTTGGACCAGAATCGAGCCTGGGACCCTTCAGTCTGCAAGCCCAAGCTCTACCCACTGAGCCAAACCAGCCAGGGGCTAATGTTACTTTTATCTCTAAAATTCTATTACTTTTCTAGCCAGTTTTCTTGTTCCCTTTAGTTGATTCTGCCATTATTATGACAAAGATTTCTGATTTTCAAATTTGAACTCAATTCAGCAATGTTAAAGTAGTTCTTGTACCCCTAAATACTGACATAATTAAAGCTTGACCTGCAAAAGATGGGGTGATAGAGCAAATTTTATTTTTGCTGCTTCTACTTCCATTTCAGTGCCTTCTTTTCTATGAAAATTTTTCTCTTCTCCTCCTTTAGGCATTTGTAACTTATTGTCACCTCCATATTTTCCCCATAAACACTGTACTTTAAAAAGGTCAGATATTATTAATATTATCTATCTATCTACCTATCATCTATCTATTTATTCTCTGCTGGATCCAGAAATGATTAAACTGAACAAATGAAGCAAATAAATGTAAGTCAGTGATTGTATATTCCCAGGTTTTTTTTTTTTTATTTTGTTTTAACCCTAATATCTAACTGAAAGAAATGCCTGTTTTTCATGGACATCGCATATCAATTGATGAAGTAAGAATGTTTTGCGATATTTTGGGAGAGGCAGAAATTTCAGGAATCACTCAGTTAAGCAGTAGGCTGTTATCTCCTCAATTTAAACAGAAAATCAGTCTTGTTATCTTCCTTGCACTTCTAATTTTACCACATGTTAATTATGCCTATGCAGCATCCCCTTAATATAGATCTTCTGCGTTTGTGTATGTGTATAAGTGGTTGGTGGTGGAGTAGTTGTTTTCCCTCTGTAGAAATCTGTGCAAGCTGCAGATTAAGTTCAATCCCCACTCTATTAGAGGTAAGAAGAGATAATGAATTGGTGTTTCTAACAAAGAAGATTATTCAGTGGGTTTTTGGAACAGGCGGAGAAGTGGGGCAGTAAGCTAGTCTTTTATTAAACACATCAGACCCAGGATCTCCCTGAAAAATCTCTTCCCTAGCTTCTGTAAATTTAAGAAGAAAATATCTAAAATCTGGGAAGTATGAAAATCCTATTGTTTTCAAGTTAAGGAACAGATCACTAGAAGCTGTGAATAAAATCTCTGCCACAAAAATGTCACATGCTTTATTTGCTTAAAAACACATAAGGAGGGGTTGTGTGAGAGGGTAAAAGGCAAGGCAGGAGGAAAACCATGCCAGGCAGAGTGTTGCCAATGACCTTAACAGATGCCAAGTTAATTTGGGGGCCAATTTGTCAAACATTCCCTTTGAACTGCAAATTTAAAAAACACAAGAATATCACGCTGTCTCCAGGAAACATTCCTCCCATAATCAAGGTTATAATTACAGTGGAGGTGATGCAACATGTTCTCTAATCTCTACTCTGGCTGATGCTGTCTATTTAATTCAGCTAACATTTTTTCTCGCTTTGCCCCATTATCTTTCTAAATTTTCTATAAATGTCCCGCACAAGTCAGTTATGCCATGTTGCACATGCTACTGTATAAAAGAATACCAGGCCAAGGACCAAAGAAAATTTGTTATCAGGGGACTGGCAGCCTACAAATCACTATGACTGGTAGACACATTCTTGCTGTTGTTAACAAATTGTGTCAAAAGCACATACAGTGAAATTCAAATATGCTAATGCTACAAATGCAATGTGACATTTCAGAGCAGATTCATGTCTGGACTCAGAACCAGCGCTGGGGTATACAGAGCTATTTATCTGTTATTTTCGTCATTTATTGGCCTAAGATGTTTTATTGGAAAGCTACCTATTAAGGTAGAGACGGGGATATGGGAGTCAGGGAGTGGGAGTGAGGCTCAACTTAAGATGAAACTATTAGTCATTCCTAAGGCACTATCTTTAGCTGAAAATATGTTCAGGGTTGTTAAAAATTGCAGTGTTTCCATGGCAGAGTTTGATAAACAATTTTGAATTAATCAGAAGACTGACTCCCTGCACAAACACTCTGTTCTCTACAATCAATCCTACTTTAAAATAAGAAACAGAATGCTGATCTTTCAAATCTGGGATAATTACTTCTAATTCTTCAAGCCAGGATTGTACATAGATGGTTCTGTTTGTCCGTAATGTGGTCTGCACTAGATGCAGACAGAATTGTAGACTTTGTACCCAAATAATATTTTGTACCCAAAATAATCAGGTTTTTGGCACAGGCAGAGAAGTGGGGCAGCAAGTTAGTCTTTTAAAGACATCATATCCAGCATCTCCCTGAAAAATATCTTCTTTAGTTTCTGTAAATTTAAGGAGAAAATATCTAAGATCTAGGAAGTCTGAAAATCACATTATTTTTAAGTAAAGGAACAGATAACAAGAAGCTATGAAAAAATATCTCTTTGTACCTAGATAATCTGTATAAGGTATAACATAGACAATAAAATGTTTCCAGGGAGTAAATAGGAAGATAATGGATAAAAGGAAATAAATATTTACTTATTCAGAACTTGCTACATGCAAGACACTCTTGTATGAAATGCATACCTTAGATTTATTTTAATTGTTCTCTCCTATCTCAGCCCCTATTCTAAGTGCTTGCAATACAATACAGAGATAAACTGTTAAAAGAAAAAATATGAACCTAATGAAGTTTATATTTCATAAGAAGAAGATAGGCAATGCAATAAATATAATAAATAACTAATTTAAATAGGATATTAGAAACCAAAATGTGCTATTAGAAAAGAAAGAAAAGCTAGAATAGCCTGAGAGGAGTCAAGGTGGAGAAACTGCAGTTTGAAATAGGGTGTCAACGTAGCATGAGGAGATGATGCACTAGCATATGATGTTAAGGGAAAGAGTGTTCCAGAGGGGCAGTTAGTATAAAGGTCCTAAGGGTTTGTGCTTAAGAATATTAGGAACTACAAGGAGACTGGGATGGAGTTGGAGGAGGGGACGGGTGAGATCAGAAGGAAATAGGAGCCAGGCCACATGAGATTCTGTAGACCTCTCTGAGAACGGTAGGGTTTATTCTGAAGAAAATATGGAAATATTAGAGGGTTTTCAGGAGAGGAGTCTCATGATCTGCTGGAAAGAGCAACATCATTCAGAAGGCTTTGAAAACATTCAGGTAAGGATTTATGGTGACTTCAACCAGGATATTTCTGTTCGAAGAAATATAAAGTGGTTGGATTTTGGTTCTATGTGGAAGATAGAGACAGCAGAATTTCCTGATTAAATCCACGTGAGATGGGAGATAAAAGGAGAAGCTAAAAATGACTCTCAAGTTTGTGTCCTGAGCAATTGGTGGGGTAGAGTTTTTATTATTTACTGAGATATGGAAACAAGTCTGACAAGAACTGAGGGTTTAATTTTTTAATGTATTTATTTGAGATACTAATCATTCTCTTGGAGATTTCAAGAAAGTTGTTGGATACAGACCCTGGAATGCAGGAGTATAATCTGGGCTGAATTTATGAACAACACACACACACACACACACACACACATAAATAAAATGGTACCATGAACCTGAGTGAGATAGCCAAGGAGGGAGTATACCTACAAAAGAGGAGAAAACCATGAATCAAGCCTTGAACCATTCTGAAGATAAGAGGTGGAGGAAAAGAGGAGGATTCAGCAAGAGACTAAAATAAACCACTAGTAAGATAAGAGGAAATGAAATAGAATGCATCACCTAGGACACCAAGATAAATATTTCAAGGAGAAGAATGTGATGAACTATGTGAAATGGCGCTGATAGTTTAATAAGAGTGTATTTGAATATTGGATTAAGTGAGGAAGAGACCATCAGTGACATTTATGAAATAAATTTTATAGGACAGGAGAGGAAAATCTTTGGTGTAAGCTTAAGAAAGAATGGGAAGAGAGAATTGGTAATAGCAAATAATGACTACAATTTTGAAGAACATTTTTACAAAATGGTTCAAAATGGGAGTTACATAGAGGGGTAAGTAAGATCAAAGGAAAGGATTTTTACAATGTTTTTAATATAGGAGAAACAATATTTTTGTGCCAGGGAGAATAATCCAATACATAAGACAAAATGATGAGGTAGGAATGAAAGGAAGAATGAAGACTGGGATGATGTCCTGGAGTAGAAGGGCAGGGTAGGATTTGGTGAACAAGTAGAGAGATTGACTGTAGACAGAAGCACAAGGAGTTCATTTTTGTTCACTGAAGTGAACCCACCTTATGTGGGTGTACATGTCAGCAGGTTGGTCCATGTTGTGTTGAAAGTCTGTGGAAGTTCTCTTCTGAGTACTTTAATTTAATAGTAAATAAGGAGCAAGATCATCAGCTGAAAATGAGGATGAGGGAGGAGTTTCAGGCAGAAGGAGAAAGTGTAAAACAGTCATTTAGAAGAGTCTAAGGGTAAACTGATTTGTGAAATATAGAATGATCATAATGAGCAATAAAGTTCATCTGAGATTGTTGGTCATAAACTAATTGTTCAACCAGCCAGCAAGGTTTGTTTCTGGCCATGTCCAAACACAGAATAAACACAATGTGCAGAGAATATTGTTATCCTCCTGTGTCCAATGTTTAATCTGGCCTTTTGATAGAGCCCATAAAGCAAGGGGGAAAATATTTTTTAAAAAAATCCAGTTTATATTGTTCTGTACCTTCCAAATATTTAGCAATCTCTTTAGGTGAAGTCTCCCTGGGATAAAAATGCCTTATTCATGGACTTCTACCCTGCATCTCTCCCTAAAATAGCTTGGTAAATAGGGTGTGGTTTATTTGATCTCGGGGCAGCAGAGAAAATGTGTGCTCTTCAGTAGTTCTCTGTTCTCCCTCCTGTGTTGCCCATGATCCCCTGTGTTGTCACATGCCCTGAATAGACTATAGGCATGCACTGAATAAGGACATTTTGATCAATGACATACTTCATGTATGACAGTGGTTTCATAAGATTATAATGCAACTGAAAATTTTCTATCACTTACTGATGCTGTAGCTCTGGTATGGGTGAGGCATTACTGTGTTTTTAGTAAAACTGGTATAAACAAAGTACTCTGTTGCCAGTTATATAAAAGTATAGCACATACAATTATGTACAGTACCTAATATATGAGAATAATAAATAAATGACTATGTTAATGATTTATGAATGTACTGCACTATATTTTATCATTATTTTTGAGTTTACTCTTTCTTTTTTAAATATATGTTTATTGCTTTCAGAGAGGTAGAGAGAGAGAGAGAAACATCAATAATGAGAGAGAATCATTGATTGGCTGCCTCCTGCATGCCCCATGATGGGATACAACTGTAACCCAGGCATATGCCCAGACCAGAAATTGAACCAAGACCTCCTGGTTCTTAGGGCAACACTCAACCACTGAGCCACACCAGCTGAGCTACTCTTTCTTCTTATAAAAAGAAAGTTTTTTGGCCCGAGCCAGTGGATAGAGCATCAGCCAGCAGACTGAAGGGTCCTAGGTTAATTCTGGTAGGGGGCATGCAAGAGGCAGCCGATCAATGATTCTCTCTCATCATTGATTCTCTCTCATCATTGATGTTTCTATAACCTCTCTCCCTCTCCCTTTCTCTCTAAAATCAATAAAAATATTTTTTTAAAAGGAAAGTTTTTATAAAACAGTGTGCTGTGTTATGTATACCAGCTGCAGCCTCACACCTCTTGTGTTAACTGTGACTCTTGATTGCATCATTTCATCTTCTGTTTGATTTAATCTCATGCTGTTTTTTACAGCAACATGCTGTACACCCTTGTAGCCTGGGAGCAATAAGCTGTAACATACAGCTTAGTTGAGTAGGTTTGTGTAAGGGCTCTCTATGATGTTTGCACAATGATGAGACCACCTTAGGATGCATTTCTCAGAATGCATACCTGTCATTAAGCAATACCTGACTCTAATAACCTTGCCCCATATGCATATTCAAGTTGGAATTATCATGGAAGGACAGTCCTAACTTACCTGCATTATGCCATTGAATGTCATACTGGTGCTGGGGGCACGCTTTCTCAGCTGGGAGTGTATAGGTTTCATTAGCCTCCCTTAGTCACTGTAGGGTTCCTCTTGGCATGAGCACTTATTTGGGGACAAGTGGGCCAACCACATGGCCATGTGGCAGTGGAACAGGATTTTGTAGTAGAGGCTGATGGGCACTGGCCAATGGACTGAATGATGCAATAAGCAGAGGGTCTGTGGTGACCCAGCAGGAGCCTAGGTGAGACTAACTCAGCTGGGAGCACTGCTAGTATCTGACCGAGCATAGGGAGAGAGAAGGCTACTCTCAGCTTCAAATGGCAGAATTCACCAGTTATTTCCAAGGACAATCTGTGAATAGTAAATACATTTCCTAGGGAGAGGCATAGAAGGGAAAGAGGATGAAATGTACAAAGTGTACAAAAGTGATTAATGATACTAATAATTGTAACCTACATTTTAATAGCACTTAACTATTTTTTGAGATCTTTAAATCATGTCCCCCCCTTCCTACCCTTTATCTTTATGCTAATTTCACTAAAAAAAGCTCTGCTTTCATGGAGCTTTTAGTCTAGTATAAATATAAGCAGAGCTTAATACATGTTGATTAAGTAAATGAACAAGAAGACAAATGCTGCAGGAAAGATATAATGGAAAAGTCAGAATTTTGAGTGAGGCTATAAAGGATAAAAATAACAATGAAAGGAACACATTAATAGCAGCAGCAAAATCACAGGAGCTAGAAAATACAGAACATGTTGGAATAATATCAAGTAGTCTACTTTTTTAATCATGCAAGAAAAAGATCATAGGACTACTCAGCAGACATTGGTTCAAATCCAGCTTCTCTCATTTATCTCCTGTGTGAATCTACAAGAGATAGTTCATCTTTATGCTCCTCAGTTTTCTAAGAAATGGAAATAGAGTTATATTATCTTTCAATATTGTTGGAAAGTCTAAATGTCACAATTTAGACATATCATTTAGCATCGAGCAAATCTTCATTATCACTACATGAGAAATAGGAAGGAAAATAAGGTTTGATTAAAGTTCAGGATGAAATAAGGGCAGGATTTGAAAGTTACTATAAATATCCAGACAAGATGCTATGCCACAGATGGTGGTGACTTGGTGAAAACTTATGAAATGCAAATGTTACTACTGATTCAGTGGTGCATATTACCCTGATCATAGCTTTGGGTTTTTCTTCATTGCCGTAAGGGAGGTATGGGGAGTGTCATTTAGAGAATGTAAGTCCTTATTATAGAATTTGGGTTTGGGTAAAGTAATTTTGGGAAGGAAGCTGTGCTTTCCTCTGGATTGAATGATGTCAGGAAGTGAGGTCAAGATTGGGTATCTTAATGAGTATCTTAAGGAGAGAAGATAAGAACAAGGACAAATCTATAAAGCAGCAACAGTCACACATATGAGCCAATACATGGGCCATTTGTTCAGTTTTGTGGTTTGGACAATGCTCATATTTTTCTCTATGTTCAGTTGAGATTGCCAAGTGGTCTTGATCCATCATGGTCCAGATTAGCCTTGTCTGATGTTCTGTGGCGGTTGTGTATGTTCAACAGTATATTAAGGCCTACTGTGAGTGTCAGACCAGTTTCTAGCAACACCAAGACCTAAGGACTAGCATCTGGCCAGCTCCCAGGTGTCTGGGCTGTTGTTGTTTTTTTGTTTGGTTGTTTTTTTTGTTTGTTTGTTTGTGTGTGTGTGTGCGTGTGTTTACCTTCTCCTTGGTAAGGTCACAGATGTGTGCTATAGGAGATATATTCAAAATTGATGAAAGAAAGCAGAGCTGATCCTCTTACATAAAATGAATGAAAATGAGAAATTGAACTAGAGATGCATGGAAGGGTGGCAATTCACCCCAAAATTGGATTATTTATTCATCAGAGCCAGCTCCCAGGTGTCTGGGCTGTTGTTGTTTTTTTGTTTGGTTGTTTTTTTTGTTTGTGTGTGTGTGTGTGTGTGTGTGTGTGTTTACCTTCTCCTTGGTAAGGTCACAGATGTATGCTATAGGAGATATATGCAAAATTGATGAAAGAAAGCAGAGGTGGATCCTCTTACATAAAATGAATGAAAATGAGAAATTGAACTAGAGATGCATGGAAGGGTGGCAATTCACCCCAAAATTGGATTATTTATTGGCGCTGCTGAGGAGGCAGGAGAGGCTCCCGCCACCACCACTGTGCTGGCAGCTGGCAGCCTGGCTTGTAGCTGAGCAGAGCTCCCCCTGTGGGAGTGCACTGACCACCAGGGGATAGGTCCTGCATTGAGCGTCTGCCCCCTGGTGGTTAGTGTGTGTCATAGTGACCAGTCATTCCCAGTCGTTCTGCTGTTAGGGTCAATTTGCATATTACCCTTTTACTATATAGGATAGAGGCCTGGTGCACGGGTGGGGGCCAGCTGAAAGGTGTCCAGGATCAGGGTGGGGGTCCCCGCTGGGGTGCCTGGCCAGCCTGGGTGAGGGGGTGATGGCTGTTTGCAGGCTGGTCAAGCCCCCCAGTGGGGACCCTCACCCCATGGGGGTGTGGCCTGCCTGGGTGAGAGGATGAGGGCTATTTTCAGGCTGGCCACAACCCCTTCATAGTGGGGGTCCCTACTGGGGTGCCTGGCCAGCCTGGGTGAAGGGCTGAGGGCTGTTTTCAGGCTGGCCATGCCCCCCGGTGACCCAAGCTCCCAGCCTCTCCTTTTTTTCTTTTTTTTTCAGCAGGTATCTGGGATTTATTTTTCTTCTATAATTGAAACTTTGTAGCCTTGAGCAGAGCCCAGGTTGGGTTGCCCCTGGCAACCCAGATTCCCAGCCCCTCCTTGAGCGAAGGCCAGGGCAGCTGGAAGCAGGTATCTGGGATTTATTTGTCTTCTATAATTGAAACTTTGTAGCCTTGAGCGGAGCTGAGGGCTGGCCAGGGCAGGTGGGAAGTTTGGCTTCCTCCATCACCGGGGGCAACCCAAGCCTCCTGCTCGCTCCAGCTCTGTGGCCGCTGCCATCTTTGTGATGGAGTGATGGGGTGATGGTTAATTTGCATATTACTCTTTTATTAGATAGGATTCTATCAAAGAAGGGTTTTTTGTTTTGTTTTGTTTTGTTTGTTTTGTTTTTTTTTTAAGTCTCTTTCTCCAAAACACTGGTATCTTGCAAAACTTCCTGAGATGCCACCTCAGGCCAGTAGGGATGAACTAGGTATGGACAATCTCTTTTTCTTTCTACCATATATTATGTATTTGTTTGTTTGTTTTATAAACTTTACTTTAAAAATGGGTCTCTACTTCTTGACATTTCATTGCTTGTTGTTATCTAAAAATCGCCATCCTGGGCAGGGATAATTGTAGGCAGGTCTGGCTGTTTCTTTCTACCAGGCTGTTTGAAATGTAAACATTTGTCCTGACTCAATCTTTGCCTGTGGTTATAGCAAGCCCTTGCTAAAAAGCGAACAATTTTTCAATCTCAGCATTCTTGGCAACAATCACTTTGATAGCTTTTTGCCTCATTATGCTCCCAGTTCACTCCACTATTAAGCAGAATGGCTTAAATGAAGAAATGATTAAGGCAAGGAAAATGGCTTTTCGATAGTATTTGCTTTATAAGTTCATTGGTCTTCTAGCTTGTTACTAATATTTTATCTATTAAAAGATATATTGGGGCAAGCAGACTTCTTAAGCAGTTTAAAAATGGAACTATTATGTTGTTTTTCATGCTTTTACATTACTAACACTGAAAATGCACATAGATAAATTTTGTGCAAAAGTGATTCATTCTCTCTATTTCTGCTCCAAAGTACCACTTGTACAAAACTTGATTGTACATTCTAGACCATTCACCAACATAAACATATGTGTGCATTATAACTATTATCCTACTTTGGGTTATTTACTCTTGGTATTTATCACCAAATTCCTATTCTATATAATAAAAACCTAATATGCAAATCTACAGAACAGTGGAACAACTGGTGGAAAGACCAGTCGCTATGACACGCAGTGACCACCAGGGGGCAGACAGTCAATGCAGGAGCTGCTCCCAGCCCCCTGGCCCCAGGCTAACCAAGGCAGGTGCCAGCAGGGGGCTCCCCAATCACCCCATCGGTCGCCCCACAGATTGGCCCTGATCACCGGTCAGGCCTAGGGACCCTATCCGTGCACGAATTTTGTGCACCGGGCCTCTTGTATTATTATAAAGTGCCTACAGACCTGGACAACTGGCCTATATTTCCTTTCATCTAGAATCAGTTTAACTTATATATATGCTGACCAATAGTCATATAGCAACTTAGCTGCAGTTTCTGGAAACATATTGTATTTAAAAAGGCACTTGTCTCTTTACAGTAAGTTCTTTCAAGAATATATTATATGCTCTAGATTAAAAATTTAACTTATTATTGATACATATGGGGTTATCTATGATCTAGACCAGTGGTTGGCAAACTGTGGCTCGCGAGCCCCCTGCGGCTCTTTGGCCCCTTGAGTGTGGCTCTTCCACAAAATACCACAGGGCCTCCTGGTACATTTTTGCAACTCTGGTGAATTTATATTTTAAAATAAAAATTTAAGTAAATAAAGGAAATGTTTTAAAACTTAAAAGTTTGTTAATAGTGATTAATTTTAGGGTTTGGAGTAGTAGTAAATCAATACAAAATGACATGTGTGTATTTTAGAGGTAATATGCTGCTCTCAATAGTGCCTTAGTTACTATTGGGAACTGCCTAACTGTTGGTCCAACTTCATACTATATTACCTAATAATAGACAAACATGTAAATTAACCATCCCTCCGCTACGCTCACCAGCTAATCAGGAGAGTATGCAAATTAACCCAACAAAGATGGCAGTTAATTTGCATACATAGAGGTGAAACGGCGAAGTGAAGACTGAAGGCTCTGGCCGGAGTGAAGGCCTGGGTCCTGGGTGCCGGAGGAAAACTGGTGCCGGCAGCCAGGGGAAGGGAAGGCCTATTGCACGAGTCTCTTCATGCAACCGGCCTCTAGTCTATATATATAAAAGGCTAATATGCTAAGTCTGTGGTCGGCAAACCACGGCTCGTGAGCCACATGCGGCTCTTTGGCCCCTTGACTGTGGCTCTTCCACAAAATACCACATGCAGGCGCACACGTACAGTGCAATTGAAACTTCGTGGCCCATGCGCAGAAGTCGGTATTTTGTGGAAGAGCCACACTCAAGGGGCCAAAGAACCGCATGTGGCTCACGAGCCGCAGTTTGCCGACCACTGATCTAGACCAATGATGTCTTTGATCAAACTCACATCCCTATAGTTTTAATCATGATCTAAAAGGCAAACTCAGCATTGGGTCACCCATGTGCTATCTTCTCTTAGTAACATAGTGACCTACCCCAGGTCTCCTTTGACTTTATACTTCATTGCATTCTTCTTTTCTAATGTTTTTCCTCTAGAACTCCTATTTCCTCAAAATGCATACCACTGCATTATTAATGTATTCAAAATTTGTATCTGATGTCTTCTAGATTAAACTGACACATGAGTGTAAAAAGCAATTTCTCTCTTGAGCAGAGGCAGATGCTTCCTTTATCCCTATAGACACCTGGTGACAGTAGCTGGTTCATGTCTAACTGGACTTAGGACTCTATTCAGATTTTGATTTCTTTTAACTAGAACACCCATTGGTGTCTTCCAGCCCCCAAAGTCTGTTTCAGAAAATCATGATTTCCGCATTTTTGCAATGAAGAAGCAACTTTATTTGGAATCCCCAAGCTTTCTTTCCACATCTGATTAAATTAGGGGAGACTGCTAGCTCCAAGAGCAGTCAATTTATGAGTTGACCCTCAAGGAAGATATAGACAGGAATAAAATAGTGAGATAGGCCAAGCAAATTCCCTCTCTGAATAGTTTGAATGACTCAGAAAAATTATTGGGAATCCAAAGGCTAATAAGATAACTTTAAATGCCTATCCTTTGAAATCTCTTTGATTAAGAAAATCAAAAAGAAATTGGTGAGGTTTGAAAACTATGCTTTTGTCTTACTATTAGCACAGGAGCAGAAACAATGAGAGAAAAATAAAGCTAAACAGATCGATTGAAGTAGAGACTTCAATCTGTGGACAAAAAGTTTGAGATTTTGGAAGATTTGTAGGACAGATAAATAGAAAAGAAAGAGATCTTGAATGCAAATATGGGCAGAAATAATAGCAGGACAGGGATGCATGAATATCTAAGTCTTCTTGAGGAGAGTATTATGAAGGTGTTCGTTGATTCAGTAGATAATAAATCAGGAATTGAGACCAGGTCCCCCCAAAGAGACACAAATTCCATTAATAACCTGGAATTACTCCTCAGAGGTAACCCAAATACAGGAAATAATTGAGAACCATTCTCTTAAGGCAACTCAGAATAAGAGCTATCAGCAAAATACCCCCTTGAAGACTGGGGACATATTCCAAGTGGGTACATAACATTTGGAATGATTTGAGAGGTAAAGGAGAAATGCCAGATAATCAAAACATTAATTTGAACAGTTTGAATATTACATATGTAACTATTGCCCTAGATTAATCCAGCCTAGAAAAACTTTATTTGGAATCCCCAAGCTTTCTTTCCACATCTGATTAAATTAGGGGAGACTGCTAGCTCCAAGAGCAGTCAATTTATGAGTTGACCCTCCAGGGAGATATAGAGAGGAATAAAACAGTGAGATAGGCCAAGCAAATTCCCTCTCTGAATAGTTTGAATGACTCAGAAAAATTATTCGGAATCCAAAGGCTAATAAAACAACTTCAAATGCCTATTCTTTGAAATCTCTTCCTCCAAGATTAAGAAAATCAAAAAGAAAATGGTGAGGTTTGAAAACTATGCTTTTGTCTTAGTATTAGCACAGGAGCAGAAACAATGAAAGAAAAATAAAGCTAAACAGATCGATTGAAGTAGAGAAAGAGCTGTGCCTGTGGACAAAAAGTTTGAGATTTTGGAAGATTTGTAGGACAGATAAATAGAAAAGAAAGAGACCTTGAATGCAAATATGGGCAGAAATAATAGCAGGACAGGGATGCATGAATATCTAAGTCTTCTTGAGGAGAGTATTATGAAGGTGTTCGTTGATTCAGTAGATAATAAATCAGGAATTGAGACCAGGTCCCCCAAAAGAGACACAAATTCCATTAATAACCTGGAATTACTCCTCAGAGGTAACCCAAATACAGGAAATAATTGAGAACCATTCTCTTAAGGCAACTCAGAATAAGAGCTACCAGCAAAATACCCCCTTGAAGACTGGGGACATATTCCAAGTGGGTACATAACATTTGGAATGATTTGAGAGGTAAAGGAGAAATACCAGCATGGGATAATCAAAACATTAATTTGAAAAATTTGAATATTACATATGTAACTATTGCCCTAGATCAGCCGTGGGCAAACTACGGCCCGCGGGCCGGATCTGGCCCGTTTGAAATGAATGAAACTAAAAAAAAAAAAAGATCGTACCCTTTTATGTAATGATGTTTACTTTGAATTTATATTAGTTCACACAAACACTCCATCCATGCTTTTGTTCCGGCCCTCCAGTCCAGTTTAAGAACCCATTGTGGCCCTCGAGTCAAAAAGTTTGCCCACCCCTGCTTTAGAGAGAGAGGAAGGGAAGCGCGCTCTCAGAGGCCAAGGTGGTGCCTCCTGGGGGTGTGGCCAGTGCCCCCGGCCCAGAGCGGTGCTTCTCGGGGGGCTCTCCCCCCTCGTGACGCTGCCTCTGCGGGGTGTTCCTGGCTCGTTCTCGCAGATCCACTTTCCGGTGTGAATTCCAGGATCCGCGCTTCTACTCCCAAAGGCAGGTGTTCTCACGGGTCGGCTCAGTGAATCCATCAGTGAATCGACTTAGTAAGAAATGGCATCTTGGTCACACGCGGTAAGAAGTGACACCTCGTCTCTCCGTTTGTCTTCCTCACAAGCTTTTAAAAATCTCCCTTGGTCCTGGCTGGTTGCTCAGTGGTTAGAGCGTTGGCCATGGCCCGAAGGGTCTTGGGTTCAATTCCTGGTCAAGGACATGTACCCGGGTTTCGGGTTCCCTCCTGCCCTTGGTCGGGGCTCATGCAGAAGGCAACCAATTGATGTGTCTCTTACATCGATGTTTCTCTCTCCCCCCCTTCCCTCCACTCTACTCTCTCTAAAAAGCAATAGAAAAAATGTCCTCAGGCAAGGATCTTTTTTAAAGTCCCTTTAAAATATTTTCATGTAGATGCTGAACATTTCTAATTCGATTATTCCCAGGAGTTGTATCTATTTGGTTGCCATTGTAAATTAATCCTTTCTTCCACGTGGGGTCTCTTTGTCAGTATTTCTGTGAGAGAGTCTGGGTGGTAAGTAGTTTAACAAAAAATTAGGTTTTGTTAATAAGTAAAATGGGATTAATGGATATTGTGTAGAATAAAAAATTATGTGAACAATCAATGCTTTTAGTAATATTAGGACTCATTGAAAATCTTTCATGATGGATCACAAGACAAAGAAATATCAGGGCAAGAAGGCAAAAAGAAAGAAAATGAAAAAGATAAGGAGACACTCAGATCTAGCAAAAATGCCAGTCCTGTATGAGGTCAAGAGAAGGTCTGTCTAAAATCCAACTGAGCTTTCCTTTAAGTAGTGAGCCTTCTATCAAGAAAACAGACTAGTGGAGACATCTCACTATTTCATAAAAAGTATGTACCAAAAAAATCATTCTCAAAACCCCAAACATTAAAGAAAATTAAGTAAAGATAATGTCTTATCAGCTCTCTAGGGGCCTGGGTTTTATGTCCATCAACAGCAGATTCCTTTAAGTAAGCTGCTAAGGATAATTCTCTAACTGCAGGACTTGGGCAACTCTGCCTTGGAGGCCCAAATCAATGATATCGTAAGAATAACTGCATGCAAGAAGCTATGATGGAACTGGAGTAAAAATGTCTCCAAATCATGAAAATAGGTGCTGGGAAGTGGTGAAAATTTGCTACCACATATATTCCATGCGCACTATAGCAACAGGGCACTGGTTACTCAACGTTCAAAGAGAAACTAGAAATAAATTATTTTGAATGTGCTGGATGAAAATAAACTCTGAAGAATGGGACTACTGCCACTGCGAATTTTTAACCCCCCACAATAGAAAGCTTATTTGAATGCTACACATAGGAGAGACTTCTTTCTCTAAGATAGAGAATTTAAATAATAGCATAATTAATTCCATAATGAGATATTTCTCTGTACTAAATGTAAATTCACAAGTCTTAAAGGCTAAACCTGTTGCCAACAGAATGATTGGCAACCTGGTGAGCCTGAGACCAAGATTGTTCTTGATTTTATCTATTCTCCATTGTTCAGCAATCAAGAAGTCTTAGGAAGAGTAATATGGATCTCATTTAATTGAGGTCTTGGAGCCTTGCTTTTGCTTTGGGTAACTGCTATTAGGCCTGAGGATTGGGTTATTGTCTTCATATTGTGAGTGTTCAACTTGTTCCTTGTTTCCAATGTGGACTTTAGACTTTTACAAATGTGGGCATGTGAAAAGACTTGGCAGAAGTAATCCAATCTCAGAGGCATTGTAAGGCTACAGCCTTTCCAGTGAGTGGCAGATAAGCTGCTGATATTCTTCAACCTCTCCTCAGGCATCTGATTTATCTTTTTCTTTCATTTTAAAATATATTTTTATTGTTGATAGTATTACAGATATCTCCCATTTTCCCCCCTTTAACCCCCCTCTCTCCACCCCTTATAACCCACCAGTTCTTTACTACCCTATCTCCCATGTCCATAAGCTATGCATGTCCTATCTAATAAAGAGGGAATATGCTAATTGACCCTCATGCCATCACAAAGATGATGGTGCCCACAGCCAATAAAGAGGGAAATGCTAATTGATTGCCCCACCCTCAAAGATGGTGGCGCCCACAGTCACAATATGGTGGTGCCCAGTCACCTCAGCCCTGCTGGGGTGGCAGGCGCGTGGCAAGGCCAGGCCCACCCCCAGGAGGGCCTGGCTGCTCTGTGCTTTTGAAAATCTTTCATGATGGATCACAAGACAAAGAAATATCAGGGCAAGAAGGCAAAAAGAAAGAAAATGAAAAAGATAAGGAGACACTCAGATCTAGCAAAAATGCCAGTCCTGTATGAGGTCAAGAGAAGGTCTGTCTAAAATCCAACTGAGCTTTCCTTTAAGTAGTGAGCCTTCTATCAAGAAAACAGACTAGTGGAGACATCTCACTATTTCATAAAAAGTATGTACCAAAAAAATCATTCTCAAAACCCCAAACATTAAAGAAAATTAAGTAAAGATAATGTCTTATCAGCGTTCTAGGGGCCTGGGTTTTATGTCCATCAACAGCAGATTCCTTTAAGTAAGCTGCTAAGGATAATTCTCCAACTGCAGGACTTGGGCAACTCTGCCTTGGAGGCCCAAATCAATGATATCGTAAGAATAACTGCATGCAAGAAGCTATGATGGAACTGGAGTAAAAATGTCTCCAAATCATGAAAATAGGTGCTGGGAAGTGGTGAAAATTTGCTACCACATATATTCCATGCGCACTATAGCAACAGGGCACTGGTTACTCAACGTTCAAAGAGAAACTAGAAATAAATTATTTTGAATGTGCTGGATGAAAATAAACTCTGAAGAATGGGACTACTGCCACTGCGAATTTTTAACCCCCCACAATAGAAAGCTTATTTGAATGCTACACATAGGAGAGACTTCTTTCTCTAAGATAGAGAATTTAAATAATAGCATAATTAATTCCATAATGAGATATTTCTCTGTACTAAATGTAAATTCACAAGTCTTAAAGGCTAAACCCCTGCAACAGAATGATTGGCAACCTGGTGAGCCTGAGACCAAGATTGTTCTTGATTTTATCTATTCTCCATTGTTCAGCAATCAAGAAGTCTTAGGAAGAGTAATATGGATCTCATTTAATTGAGGTCTTGGAGCCTTGCTTTTGCTTTGGGTAACTGCTATTAGGCCTGAGGATTGGGTTATTGTCTTCATATTGTGAGTGTTCAACTTGTTCCTTGTTTCCAATGTGGACTTTAGACTTTTACAAATGTGGGCATGTGAAAAGACTTGGCAGAAGTAATCCAATCTCAGAGGCATTGTAGGGCTACAGCCTTTCCAGTGAGTGGCAGATAAGCTGCTGATATTCTTCAACCTCTCCTCAGGCATCTGATTTATCTTTTTCTTTCATTTTAAAATATATTTTTATTGTTGATAGTATTACAGATATCTCCCATTTTCCCCCCTTTAACCCCCCTCTCTCCACCCCTTATAACCCACCAGTTCTTTACTACCCTATCTCCCATGTCCATAAGCTATGCATGTCCTATCTAATAAAGAGGGAATATGCTAATTGACCCTCATGCCATCACAAAGATGATGGTGCCCACAGCCAATAAAGAGGGAAATGCTAATTGATTGCCCCACCCTCAAAGATGGTGGCGCCCACAGTCACAATATGGTGGTGCCCAGTCACCTCAGCCCTGCTGGGGTGGCAGGCGCGTGGCAAGGCCAGGCCCACCCCCAGGAGGGCCTGGCTGCTCTGTGCTTCTGCCTCTGGAGTCCCCCAATCCCCTCAGCCCCCCAGCCACCCAGGGCCAGCCCGAGGCACAGGCAAGCCTCAGATGGCAGATGCCCAGACATCCAGGGCCGCCCGAGGCTCAGGTAACCAGGGCCGGATGAGGCTTGCGCTGCTGGCAGTGGCAGCAGCAGAGGTGTGATGGGGTGTCACCTTCCCCTGATCTCCAGGTCGCCTCCAGCCCCTGAGGGCTCCCAGACTGTGAGAGGGGTCAGGCCAGGCTGAGGGACCCCTCCTTATTGTTGGTGCTCTTATTCCAACATCAAGAAGGGTTCAGGAATCTGGAAAAGTCTGTACGTAGATGACATAGGAATCCAGAGACTAATAAAGAGTCAGGAGATGAGATATAATTTTGAAAGGCATTGGGGGTCAGAGGACCTTCAGCTAAAGAAACTGAAGACTCACTCCTTGTCTAGGACCCTTGCTTTTATTAACACAATTTGTTCTAAGGCAAGGTGGAGATAATACACTTCAAAGGGTAAGGTTTCAAAGGGTACAGAG
>NW_005361913.1:2002110-2015420 GCF_000412655.1 Myotis brandtii | reverse complement strand
AG
Organism: Myotis brandtii; assembly: GCF_000412655.1. Lineage (NCBI taxonomy): Eukaryota > Metazoa > Chordata > Mammalia > Chiroptera > Vespertilionidae > Myotis > Myotis brandtii. The sequence continues at coordinate 2,015,418 of NW_005361913.1, read as the reverse complement.
CTGATCAATGATTCTCTCTCATTGATGTTTCTGACTCTCTATCCCTATCCCTTCCTCTCTGTAAAAAAATCAATAAAATATATTTTTTAAAAAAAGATGCCCTTTAACTGTCTGGCAGCCACAATCAGTTTCCTATTTAGGTTTGGGGAAATGCCTTTAGCCATTCCCAAAAGGTGACTACATGTGTGACTCAACCCTGTTGAGTCCCCAAGTCTCATCAACCTTTTGATGAAACTCTTGAAATTATGACATGCTGGAATTGGTTCCCAGCACCCCCTCCAGTGCATGAATTTTCATGCACCGGGCCTCTAGTAAGTATATAAGTTCTTTGGTTTATCTCTTCTTGTCCTCCCAACCCCACAGCAAGGTATGTCACTTCGTTAATTGACCAACAAAATAAGGCATCTGATTTAGAGTTCTACTGTCTAGTTGAAAATTAAAAACAAAACAATTGACAATGATAATTTGTGGGCTTCATCTTGAAGATTTTGGATTTTCTTTGAACTTAATATTTAAAGGCATGATACATTTGTTTTGAAGTTTACTTTTTTGAGATATTAACCTGAATGTTTTAATTTTTATTTCTGTGAACATAGATTAGTAGGATATTTATTCTTGACCTTTATTTTTTCTTTGGGTGTATGATAACGATGGGTGTTTATATTTAAATTTGGGATAGTTCTATGTTTCTGACATCTTGTAATTAGAATGTTTTAATGATGTCATTTGATTTAACATATAACTTATGGTGAAGTTATCTTACACAATGTGGCTGGGTGTATTTTGCAAATAAGTGAAAAGAGAATAAGAAATACTTTTCTGCCCTAGGGAACAGCAGGCTCTTCATTTAATATATAGTACTGAGCCATTTAAGATAACTGTGAGGGGAAAGCTAAACTCCTCCTAGGGGTAGAAAGAAGCCCAAACAACAGTAGTGAGTATTAGGGGGATGGACTCAGGAAAGGTGAGTAAAATGATCTTCATAGAATGGTGCCTGTCTCCCCTGGGAGGGGTAGCCACACAGCCAGTGGAATGCAGAACCAAAAGTTAAGTACAATGAATTTAGGAAACAACAAGCTGAAATGAAAAAAAATTATAGGTTTCTGTTCTTTTTCTATTTAGGAGGACTTCCACTAGCATAACACATCTGGACTCTCTCCTCACCTCTTACTCATTCTTCTCCATTAGAAAAATGAACTATATATTGAGGGGGCATTAGAATAAATATGTGGGCATGGCTATCCAGCTTCTAGTGAATTGAATAGTACTCTCCCTCCCAAATTCATGTCCACTCAGAATCTAAGAATGTGACCATTTTTGGAAATAGGCTTCTTGCAGATATAATCAACTTAAGGTGTTTCTCTTTCACTCTCCCTTCCTCTCTTTCTAAAATCAATTCAAAAATTAAAAAGCATGATTAAACTATACACAGATCATATAATACTAAAAGATACATTTTACATATAATATTTGTAAATATATTATAAAAATATATAATGAAAGTCTATGTATATTATATTTGTAAATTAATGCATGATATTACTTGAGTCAAAAGTTAAATTTCATCTTGCCTTTTGTTTTACTAGATCTGTTCAAATTAAAACTCAAGCATGCCATTTTGGTTCATAAAATTCTGAATAAAAGTTCCTCAGTGGTAAATAACATCAAGAAAAGTTCTGCCTCTTATTATAGGACCATCACATTATATTATAATTATTTAATCATTGGATTTCCCCATATTAAGAAAAAGAAGGGATAGTGTCTCATCTTTATAATTTAGCATTATACATTAAAGCCTACTGCAAACTAGATGTTGAATAAACATTTTGTAAATTTTAGGGTAAAAAATGAATGAATGATCTCAGCAATTCTATTTCAAATATCTTGATTGCCTCCAGACCAGTTGATTTTAAACAGCTTTAAAATTTTTGAGATGGAACCCGATAGTCTCTTCCACTGTCCACTAAGTCCAAAATTTAAATACTAGATACCAATACAGAATAAGACAGTCACCATTTCACGGATGTTTACAGGAAATATCCATTTATATACCTCAAAATTCTACCTAATATTTACTAAGTATACTGTAAGATGTTTAATCTTGATTAAACATCAGGAAGAAGGATTACAAATTATTGTCCCATTAATGTTATTGTTGTGCATTTGCTTTGACCTAAAATATTTTCATTTCTGAGGAATAAAAGAGAAAGTTTAATACTAAAATAATACCTACTTAAAGCAAAGTCATTGCTTATAATCTTCATAGGATACAATTGAGGAAAAATTCTCTCTGTAAAGAAAATCCATTTCCAAAACAGATTTTCATTTAAACATGAGTATTATCTGCTAAAGGGAGGCACCATCATAAGCCTGTGCCAGGTTTACTCTTGCTAAAACTCATAACAAACAAGGATGACTGCCAGTGCCCTAACAGGGTTGACTGGTCCATGTCTTCTAAGAGAAGACCCAGGAATGTGCACTAAGAGAATGACAGGAATAGTGAGATAAGTAGGTTGTTTGGAGATCTGAAAGTGGGAGAATTTTATTAGGGCTGGAGTAGAAGAATACATAAGATATCAAAATGAAGAATATTAGCTGACCTTGGGCAAACCAGCTAGGAACACCATAGGAAATGAGAACTTCTAATTGCTAATGAAAACACATGCACAAGTACTTAAGGGGATTTTTGTGAAAGAAAGCTGAAAACAATATAAGATGGTGGCTAAGCTATAAGAATCAAAGTTAGCAGTCAGACTTTAAAGTTCTGCTATTTTAATGACAATATTTGAGATGTACATTATAACCTTGTGTCTTCTTTTAAACAATGGAGAATGTTATATATGTACATAATTATAGTCATAGTTATTGATGTTGAGACTAAATGAGATAATGAATGTTAAACACTTTACACAGTATCTAGTACACATCAATAGAAACATCTATCTATATCTATACCTATATCTATATCTATATCTATATCTATATCTATATCTATATCTATATCTATATCTATATCTATATCTATATCTATATCTATATCTATATCTATATCTATATCTATATCTATATCTATATCTATATCTATATCTATATCTATATCTATATCTATATCTATATCTATATCTATATCTATATCTATATCTATATCTATATCTATTCATCATCACTATATCTATATCATCTATATCTATATCATCTATATCTATATCTATATCATCTATATCTATATCATCTATATCAATATCTATATCTATTTATATCTATATCTATATTACTATTATATTAGCATACTGTCTTAAGTTAGGAAGCTACTTGGACACCAGATTGACATATGTAAAAAAATAGAATAGAATTTTGCTTTTCTGTGACTAAGATAGCCGCACAGTAAGATTCTATATAGAATTGAGAGAGAAGCTAAGAGGCAGATTGAAATTTTTTAAGTGTCATTAAATCTTGGCCCAAATGTAAACATCTATTAGGTTATAATGAAGAGACTGTGTTCTGTCGTTCACCAACTGCAATATAACCTGTGCTTCTGTGACCTTAATGTGAGTTCAATTGTTATGCATTCTAAGTCATGGATCACATGTTATATAGAACAGTTCAAAAACCTAAGTGAAATGGACAAAATTCTAACATCATATGTTTGGTTATTAAAATCCCTAAACCTTTGTAGCCACATAAGTGCAAGATAACATCATCTCTTAACCACATATCAGTTATATTCCATTCTATTCAACCTATAGTATTTCAAGGATAAATATTACCTAATTCTTTGTAACCTGGTTATTTTTGTTGCTAGAATAAATTTGTTATCAATCTTTACCTATAAAAATATAAATAAAAGTTATTACAATTAGGGTATAAAATAATGTTGAGATTCTTATGCGTTATACCCACCACTTCCAGGTTCTGAAGAAGTGTCACACTTAGTTTTGTCTCAACCAGCAGAGTACTTCCTACCAACACCCTATAAAACGTGGCCACCGATTCTCTCCCTTCGTTCCTGCTTTGAGTCCTTACTCTGACCCAACTTCCCTTCGACTTTCTGATCTGCTGCTCCTGTTTCTGATGACTCCCTTTCCAATTATAGCCTGTTTGTTCCCAGATTTAACCTCAGCATCAATGCCAGGGCTGTCCTTTGTTTTGTCCTGTACCAGGAGGCGGTTTTTTCTTTATCCCAGCTGCCCTGTTACTCTTTGTAAACAACCTAATTGACCAGCCAGGATTAGAGACCTTATACCTCACCACCTATTCTTAAAGGCAGATGTGCATGACATTTTCAGAGGAATCAGATTATAAGGAAACCCTCAAATCAGAGACAATTTCTGGGTATAACTTTTAATTTCAAACCTGTGTCAAACATTTATTATAGTGATAAGGATATTGTAAAGACTCCTTTTTAACACTTTTCCTTTGGTTTGGTAAAAATCCCACATTTCTGCTATCACAGAAAGGTCCAAAATCCTCTTAACTCTTCAAATTAATGCATAATTCATAATCCTTTTGTTCCTTTTCCTCAAGCTGGGACCTATTGTTCCCTTGTTTGCCGTATCTGGATGGGAGAGATGTTTGAATAAACAAGAATGTTTCTGGTTGTTTGTCTCTTTCCAGACCATAGGAAAGGGTGCTCTTCTACTACAGCCCAATCTTTTCCTGGTATTGCTATCAATCATTTTTGGATTCCTAGAGTTTATATTCTTAGAATTTCCTGGAATTCCTTCTGAGAATTTTGGATGAGAGCCAAAAGTTAAGTGTGGGGAAATCAAGTAATATCTCAGACAAAATGGTAGTGTCAATACCATCATGATGTCATTTCTGCATCATTTGATTTTATATCATCCAGCAAAGGTACTGTTTTCTTCCAGATTCCTGCCAGCCAGTTCTTCCAACCTCTGCTGTTACTTATAACTACCATTTTCCTAGATTTGTATTAGTCCTCCTCATTAGCTATAGAGTTGTGGGAGCCCTAATCAGAGTATGTTGGATACTCAAGGCCAATTTGCCATATGCAGGTGCAAAAGCAAGGACGCAGATTGTACTGTATGCAATGTGCAGGTGTGCCTTTCTATAGTCCAAGTATCGATGTCATTATTTGGCAAGAAATCTCTTCTGTCTAAGTTAGTATAAGATGTGGTACTGGCCAGCTGAGGCGAGGCTGCTTTTATGTAGGGAGAGGCTGCTTAGTATGGCTCCTGTATTTGCTGCTATATTAGCAAGGGCTACTGGTTGCGGCTACTATGTGAGGCTACTTTGAAGAACTGTTTTGGCTGATAGCTCCTTGGTAGCAATGGCTACTTGGTCTGTCATAAAGACTCTTTTCTATGCCGATGACTACTCATATCTTCTCTGTCTAATACCAGGAGCCCATGAAGGTCCAGTTCCTAGCAGAGAAGGACTGTGCTCCCACAGGAGACAATTATGGAAGGAAAGGACTGGAATGATGCTAATGCTTCAATTCTGAAACATTAGTAGTCATAGGAAGGTGAGAAGCCTCATTGATTTGAAAGTAGTTTCATGGGAAAGGGACATATGACACATTGTTACCACAGATGTTTTAAATGTGGAAAATATCTAATAATGAATAAAATGTAACATCTGTAGATTATTATATGTTTTACCGGGTCAGGCACTGTGCTAGGCACATATGACATGCATTAATGCATTTATTCTTCTAATAGTTCTCTGTTGCCATTTTATCCATTTTGCAAATGAGGAAACTGAGTTTCTTATACATAATAAACTTGCCTAAGGTTACTGAGTTGGTAAATGAAAGAAAGGTCTATATTTTTAAAGCTCAAATACAAAGCTTATGCAGATGAAATGTCCTTCTTATAAGTGTGAAGGAGCGCTGGATTAGATGGGAATTTAGATTACTTTCTACAACCCAATCACCTTCCCCAACAAACTCTAAGGAACTCACACTCAAGATTACACATTCCCACTGCCTGAAATAATTTAATCCTCAAAGCTTTTCGATCTAAAGCCCTACTCAAACCACAGCATTTTATGTATTTACTGCTCATGTTTTTTTTTTAATTTTACTAGTTTCCTGATTTCCCAGTCCCTTGAGACCCCTTGTTTTCTTTCTATGTGTCCCACGTGTGTCTTCAATTTCTTTTCTACTGAACTTAAATCCGCTGACCCATCTCCGCATGTGCTCTTTCACCAGCAAACTTTGCTCCTCTATCCCTTGCCAATTCAATTCCCAATTTAGAATAAGTATAATCATTTTTTGCTCTGTCAAGCATTGTGTTCAGAAAAACCATGCAACCATTCAGATTGTATTCATTAAAGATATATATTTAGTGTCCAACAACCTAACTAGACCTCCAGCACTGTTAAGAATGTATTTTGTACTGTCCCTGGTTACCTATCTCTCACATGTCTTATCATGTTTTTTTTCTATCTTTAATTCTTCTTATCAATTTCTTACTGTAGCCTGCTTTTCTTTATTGTTTAAAGTATTAGATATGTCTCCTTTTCCCCCATCGACCCCTCCCTAGCCACTCCCACCCCCCAAGCTCCCACTACCCCAGTGTCCCTGTCCATTGGTTATGCTAATATGCATGCATACAAGTCCTTTGGTTGATCTCTTACCTCCTCCCCTCTCTACCCTCCCCTGCCTTACCTCTGAGATTTGATGGTATATTTGGTGTTTCTCTGTCTCTGGATCTATTTTCTTCATCAGTTTATGTTGTTCATTACATTCCACAAATGAATGAGATCATGTGATATATATCTTTCTCTGACTGACTTATTACTCTTAGCATAATGCTCTCCAGGTTCATCCATGCTGTTGCAAATGGTAAGAATTCCTTCTTTTTTTATAACAGCATAGTATTCCATTGTGTAGATGTACCACAGTTTTCTATTCCACTCATCTGCTGATGGGCACTTAGGCTGTTTCCAAATCATAGCTATTGTAAATTGTGCTGCTATGAACATAGGGGTGCATATATCCTTTCTGATTGGTGTTTCTGATTTCTTGGGATATATTCCTAGAAGTGGTATTACTGGGAGTTTCATTTTTAACTTATTGAGGAAACTCCATACTGTTTTCCACAGTGGTTGCATCAATCTGTAATACTGGCACAAGAACAGAAATATAGACCAATGTAACAGAACAGAGAACCCAGAGATCAACTCAAACCATTATGCTCAATTAATACTTGACAAAGGAGGCAAGAACATACAATGGAGTCAAGACAGTCTCTTCAATAAATGGTGTTGGGAAAATTGGTAATATACATGTAAAAAAATGAAACTAGATCACCAACTTACACCATACACAAAAACAAACTCAAAATAGATAAAGGACTTAAACATAAGACAGGAAACCATAAAAATCTTAGAAGAATCCATAGGCAGCAAAATATCAGACATATGTCATAGTAATATCTTTACTGATTAGCTCCTAGGGCAATGGAAACTAAGGAGAAAATAAACAAATGGTACTACATCAAAGTAAAAAGCTTCTGCACAGCAAAAGAAACCATCCACAAAAGAACAAGAAAGCCCACTGCATGGGAGAACATATTTGCCAATGGTATCTCTGATAAAGGTTTAATCTCCAACATTTACAGGGAACTCATACAACTTAACAAAAGGAAGATATACAATCCAATCAAAAAATGGGCAAAGGACCTAAATAGACACTTTTCGAAAGAGGACATACAGAAGGACCAGAGACATATGAAAACATGCTCAAAGTCATTAATCATCCAAGAGATGCAAATCAAATCAATGAGGTACCATCTCACACTTGTCAGAATGGTTATCATCAACAAATCAACAAAGGACAAGTGCTGGTGAGGATGTGGAGAAAAAGGAACCCTAGCTTGCCTTTTTAAAATAGATGACCTTGCTTCCTGCTTTGCAGAGAAGGTAGAAGGCTGAAGCCCCTCCTTTTCAAAGCTCATTCTCCCTCATGTACTTATATCAACTTCCCCAGCTATCTACAGGACTCATTCCCTCAAGTCTTTCAAGACTTGGCTTGTGTGTGTGTGTGTGTGTGTGTGTGTGTCTGTGTGTGTGTGTGTTTGTGTGTGTGTGTGTGTGTGTGTTTCAATTCCAACCACCTTATTTAATTAAAAGCATCCCTTCCTCTGCTAACTTGGTCCTCCTGAGTCTTCTTAAAGCAGTCACTTTCTAGTATACTTTCTAATTTATTTATAACATTTACTAGAGGCCCAATGCATGAAATTCGCGCACTCTGGGGAGGGAGGTCCCTCAGCCCAGCCTGTGCCCTCTTGCAGTCCAGGATGTCTGACTGATGGATGGCCCACAGGGAGCGGGCCTAAGCGGTCAGTCAGACATCGTTAGTGCTGCCCTGGAGGCGGGAGAGGCTCCCGCCACCACCGCTGCATTCACCAGCCATGAGCCCAGCTCAGAGATTCTGGCTGAGCAGCGGAAGATATACAATCCAATCAAAAAATGGGCAAAGGACCTAAATAGACACTTTTCGAAAGAGGACATACAGAAGGACCAGAGACATATGAAAACATGCTCAAAGTCATTAATCATCCAAGAGATGCAAATCAAATCAATGAGGTACCATCTCACACTTGTCAGAATGGTTATCATCAACAAATCAACAAAGGACAAGTGCTGGTGAGGATGTGGAGAAAAAGGAACCCTAGCTTGCCTTTTTAAAATAGATGACCTTGCTTCCTGCTTTGCAGAGAAGGTAGAAGGCTGAAGCCCCTCCTTTTCAAAGCTCATTCTCCCTCATGTACTTATATCAACTTCCCCAGCTATCTACAGGACTCATTCCCTCAAGTCTTTCAAGACTTGGTGTGTGTGTGTGTGTGTGTTTGTGTGTGTGTGTGTGTGTGTGTTTCAATTCCAACCACCTTATTTAATTAAAAGCATCCCTTCCTCTGCTAACTTGGTCCTCCTGAGTCTTCTTAAAGCAGTCACTTTCTAGTATACTTTCTAATTTATTTATAACATTTACTAGAGGCCCAATGCATGAAATTCACGCACTCTGGGGAGGGAGGTCCCTCAGCCCAGGCTGTGCCCTCTTGCAGTCCAGGATGTCTGACTGATGGATGTCCCACAGGGAGCGGGCCTAAGCTGTCAGTCAGACATCGTTAGTGCTGCCCTGGAGGCGGGAGAGGCTCCCGCCACCACCGCTGCATTCACCAGCCATGAGCCCAGCTCAGAGATTCTGGCTGCGCAGCGAGCATCTGCCCCCCTGGTGGTCAGTGCGCATCATAGCGACCAGTCATTCTGCTGTTTGGTCAATTTGCATATTAGCCTTTTATTATATAAGATTCCTGTTGCTTATCTCACCCAAGTAGAGTGGAAGCTCCACCAGGAGCTTTGTCTGTTTTGTACACTGATGTATTCCAAGCACCTAAAACAGTATTTGGCTCATGTTAGGTACCAATACATATATGTTGAAAAAATGAATAAACATGCGCAATTGTTTTGATTGCTTGCTCTTTTCCCTGTCCTCCCAGAGAGAGAGGTTACTTAACCCCTCGCCAGCTAACACTGGTCATAACCGCTACTCTAGCACAGATCAGGAAGATTATATAATTTGCTCGTTTTCATCTGAGTTATGACATTCAAAATGGTATTAAGTTTGCATACTTGACACTCAGTATGAGAAAGCTTTCCTTGTCACTCTTCTTCTACTTAGGGGCAGAGAACGCATTTGCTGATTCCCTCACCTGTGACTACCTTTCAATAAATCTGGACAGAACACATATCACTGCTCTCCTCGATTTCTGTCATTAAATGCTCCCCAGACAACTGGCCTCCAGGTTGACACAAAGGGATTGACTCCTGCTGTATTTCATTTTCTTTGATAGCTTTGGCCAAGAACTTTTGTCACTGCAACTGAATTTTGTGCAGATTATAGTCTACCAGAGACTTCGTTGACATCAGCCAGCATATGTCTCTGTGGAACATCAGATGAGTCTGAGTCACAGTCCACAGTGAATAAGAATAGTCAAGTGTAGAGCAGTAATATAAGTGACTAGCCCCCATGGCTAAAAAACATTTTCCTGGAATTCACAACCTACTGAAAAGTGCATTGGAAACACCAGCTATTTATGAATTTCCTGCAATAAAATATGGTTGCAAGAAATACTTTATTAGATATGTAATATTTTAAATGTTTAAATTCCAGGTTTTATCAAGAAACTCTTCTTAGAAGATTCATTGCATCTATACTGAGTGCCTAAGTCCAACAGAACAAATACATTTTTTCTTAATGTTTGAAAATTCTATTATTGCCTGTGTTCTTATTCTCCTTTTGATGAAGAATAAAAAGTGCTTGTAAAAAGGTGCATGATTTTATTATATTTACTATTCTGGTTTCTTTAATTCTTGCTTTGACTCATACCCTTACCTGGGGTTGACTTCATTTTGTCTATGTCAAAACATATTTTTCATTTGTTAAGTAAAATATTGCATGAAATAGAAACTTTATTGTGTTTCTATAATAATATTCTATTTTTTTTTAAAAGGAGTGATGATTCAGTCTGTAATATTTATTTTTTTAAAGGAATGACTGCCATCTGTCTGTTTGCTATGAGGGTAAGGGATCAAAAAAATCTGTAGTTAAATAAATTAGTTATGAAATTGCTGTTTTAATTGTTTTCACTGAAGGATTCTTTTCTAGCTCTGCGTTTCCCTCTTTAAATAAACTATTGGATTAGAGATCCCACTTCACTTAGGCTATGACAAGGCTGAACAAGCTGCCAATCTCCAAATTACAAATGCATTGTGTCACTAAAATGTGTTTATCTGCTTTAGGTTCTGTGAATTCCATAATAACTTTTCTTTTACAAAGAAATGATATTTCTATGTGAGTTAATGTAAGCCTCCTATCATGATATTTTGTGTGAGAAAGGCATAGTAGAGAATATTTCAGGGTTTTTGCTCTTTCCTATCTCTTACCTTTCAATTTTACTCTTCTGCTTTCATTATAATTTTTTAAACCTTTCTAAGGCTTTTTGTCTCTTAATTCCTCCAATTTACTCTTTTTTACATATTTTTATTGATTTCAGAGAGAAAGAGATAGGAAGAGAGAAACAGAAACATCAATGATGAGAGAGGATCCTAGATTGGCTGCCTCCTGCACACACCCCTCCTGGGGATCAAGCCCGCAACCTGGTCATGTTCCCTTCACAGGAATCGAACCTGGGACCTTTGGTCCACAGGCTGATGCTCTATCCACTGAGCCAAACTGGCTAGGGGCCTCCAATATATTCTTAATCTCTTAGCCCTCTAGTGTGGCTTCACTTCCTTCCTTAACAAATGTCATCCCACTTGTCCATCAACTCCACACTCATCAGCAATTTCAATTCCTTTGCCTAGTTCAATAAACATTTATCAAGTTATCATTCCTATTCATCTATCCTGACATATTTGTGGTTTGGACCTTCATCTGAATATGCAACACAGTTTGGCCATCTCCTGTGAAAATTACGCAATTTTCTTTAGGTCTTTGGCTTTATTCCTATTCTTTTACGCTCAGCAATAAATTTCTGTGTTCCTTATAGAGAAATTAGAAGCCACTAAGTATGCATTCCTTAAGCTTGCCACCATTATAAACATTTGCTGTTTTCCTCTTTTCATTTCTTTCAAAGGAAAAGTTGCTCTACTCAAGTTTAATTCTTCCACCTACTCTTTTGTATTTTTCCTTCTTTTTTAAATATCTTTCTCCATTGTTGTTGAATTCAACTCAATTTTCACCCATTTATTTTATACAAGACACTTTTTGAATGTGTATTTGAAAGTATTCTGTGTAAAAATAAAGACATAAAACAATTTGTAAATTTTGCTCACATTTTTTCATTTTTTTTGTCCATCTCAACCAAACTTCTAAAAGATTAGTCCAATGGTGGAAGATTTTCAAAAGAAGCCAAGTTCTGGGATGTTACTGTGGGGATAAAAATGTAAAATATAGTGGAGGTGAATGGACAGGATAAGAAAGGTAAAACAAAACAAAACAAAAAAACAAACAAGAAGCTATTATGCTAGACAGATGGCCAAAGAGAATTTCAAGGTCAACTAAAATAAAGGTCCAACTTAACCAGGAGAAAAAGACTCTGACCAAGTACTACAATATTAGTAAATGAGCAAGAGTGAGTAGAAAAGTCTGTGGATAATTTATGAGGTGGATGAGTAGGGGTTGGCATAAGCCTCCAAGGAGCAGGAATTTTATTCCATGGAAAAGGAAAATAGAGTAGATTCCAGAACGAAGGTCAGAAGGATGCTGACTCTAATTCCCAGAAGTGAGTCCATGGAGATGTCAGTAAAAGAGTAGAATACAAATGAAAAAGCTACAAGGGAAAATTGGTTTTTCATGGTACAGTCAACTTCTAGTTAAAGTAGAGAAGAGTGGGAATGCTCAATGAAGAACTGACAAATGAGGGAGAAATTAATAGCTGTGGATCAGGGTCTCTCCCAAGGCACATTGAGGATGAGTACTGAGCAGTGAGGCCAGACCAAGTGAAAAGGAGCCTGAAGCAGTTATATTTATAAGAATCTCAATTACAGATGAGTAGATATTGGGCAATGAGGAAAGGTGACAGACTAAACTGGACACAGACTTCCATGATTTGCTCTAACAGTTTCTATTCATTTGGGAGAAATTGACCATGGCTTCAGTAACTATAATTCTGAAGGGAAAGTTACTTAATGAGGAAATTCTGACTTGAGATCATTGCACTGGCTCTGATAACAGGCTTTGGGTATGAGGTTCCCACACAGAGGCTTCCTCCATTGTAGGGTGTGTCCTGACCAGTGAGGGTTGGAGATGTTATGGTCAGATGAGGCCTGATCATAGAAGCTGAGAGAAGCACATTATTGATCCAAGATTTATAAATCCTCATGAGCAGCTCCACTGATAATGAGCATCTCCAGTAATAGTCCCAGTCTTGTACTAATTAACATGTCATATAGTGGGTTGTATTACCCAGTATTCTGTTCATAAATCCCAGAAGTCATGATTGCCACACATACAATTACAGAAACACTCACCATCCTTGCACCTTTGTTTTTACCCCAATATATACATGATTTTTGTTTAAAATACAACCATTGATGGAGGAAAATGGCGGAGGCTTAGACGGACGTGTTGGTGCTTTGTCCTGGACCAGATAAGGGCGAGCAGCTGAAACGGGTACAATACAGCCCAAACAAGCAGAGGAGATTCAGCTGAGAGACAGTCTGCAGCCAGGAAAGACAGAGAACTCTTAGAAAATGGGGATGGTTAGAGATTGAGGCTGAAACCTCCCCCTGGGCGCCAGCTCAGCGGCGTGACCGCGCCATCTTGACTAGCTGTTA
>NW_005361913.1:1985494-1994223 GCF_000412655.1 Myotis brandtii | reverse complement strand
CTTCTAAAAGATTAGTCCAATGGTGGAAGATTTTCAAAAGAAGCCAAGTTCTGGGATGTTACTGTGGGGATAAAAATGTAAAATATAGTGGAGGTGAATGGACAGGATAAGAAAGGTAAAACAAAACAAAACAAAAAAACAAACAAGAAGCTATTATGCTAGACAGATGGCCAAAGAGAATTTCAAGGTCAACTAAAATAAAGGTCCAACTTAACCAGGAGAAAAAGACTCTGACCAAGTACTACAATATTAGTAAATGAGCAAGAGTGAGTAGAAAAGTCTGTGGATAATTTATGAGGTGGATGAGTAGGGGTTGGCATAAGCCTCCAAGGAGCAGGAATTTTATTCCATGGAAAAGGAAAATAGAGTAGATTCCAGAACGAAGGTCAGAAGGATGCTGACTCTAATTCCCAGAAGTGAGTCCATGGAGATGTCAGTAAAAGAGTAGAATACAAATGAAAAAGCTACAAGGGAAAATTGGTTTTTCATGGTACAGTCAACTTCTAGTTAAAGTAGAGAAGAGTGGGAATGCTCAATGAAGAACTGACAAATGAGGGAGAAATTAATAGCTGTGGATCAGGGTCTCTCCCAAGGCACATTGAGGATGAGTACTGAGCAGTGAGGCCAGACCAAGTGAAAAGGAGCTTGAAGCAGTTATATTTATAAGAATCTCAATTACAGATGAGTAGATATTGGGCAATGAGGAAAGGTGACAGACTAAACTGGACACAGACTTCCATGATTTGCTCTAACAGTTTCTATTCATTTGGGAGAAATTGACCATGGCTTCAGTAACTATAATTCTGAAGGGAAAGTTACTTAATGAGGAAATTCTGACTTGAGATCATTGCACTGGCTCTGATAACAGGCTTTGGGTATGAGGTTCCCACACAGAGGCTTCCTCCATTGTAGGGTGTGTCCTGACCAGTGAGGGTTGGAGATGTTATGGTCAGATGAGGCCTGATCATAGAAGCTGAGAGAAGCACATTATTGATCCAAGATTTATAAATCCTCATGAGCAGCTCCACTGACAATGAGCATCTCCAGTAATAGTCCCAGTCTTGTACTAATTAACATGTCATATAGTGGGTTGTATTACCCAGTATTCTGTTCATAAATCCCAGAAGTCATGATTGCCACACATACAATTACAGAAACACTCACCATCCTTGCACCTTTGTTTTTACCCCAATATATACATGATTTTTGTTTAAAATACAACCATTCCCTGAACTTATTTGGATCTGTTCCTGGTGCATTTACTGATGGAAAACAGAATTAAGCCAGCTTTATTTCTGGGTCTGATGTGCTTTCCAGATTTGTTAGGCTTAGCTGGAAGTAACCTTACTCTGCATAGTGTGAGATGTTTAAAAGTGCTTTACTGCACCTATGGACCAAAGCTTTTCACTGTGGCTAAATGGAAATAAGCAAAGGGACAGATTTAAACTTGGAAAGATGGTGAATAGAAACAAAAAAAGTTTACTTAGCTAACCCAAATGTAAAAATAAAGAAAAGTAAAACCAGGATGCATGGTAGGGGGACCTGTGTTAAAATTTCCAGTTTCCATCTAGATATTGTACATCAGGTAGACCCAACATATTACAATCTCCTCATCTGCAAATTATGCTCATACAGATGTTATGTGTCTTATAATGAAAACACATCCAAAGGGGGAAAGTGGTTTTCTTCAGGTCAAATGTAATAAACCCAAACCAGGTAAGTCAGTTTTGCAGCCTGGAATCCTATTTGTTTGCATTAAGTTGACTTTTCTCATATACCTTTTACCAGTAATATCAGACTGTATATCCATTCTGATGATGTATAAATGGAAAATTTTCTGTGTAAAATCACATGGGAACCTCCTCAAGATCACTCTGACATGCTTTTTCTCTTATTTTTTTCCTGCTGTGATTCTGGAAGGCTGTACTTTTCTCCTGTTAAAATGATTAGTGCTTTAAGTGAATGAGATCACTTACTGAAATAAAAGTCCAGCCAAGCCATATTCTCATATCATGATCTCATATAGGCTCAGCCTCAAGAGAGGCCCCTTGAGAGATTTTGCAAAATTGTTCATCCAATTGTTGTATGTGGCCTCTGTTCAGAAAGGAAACGTGGTTGACAAAATCTAGTAAAAAGGGCCCCTTGGATGCCAAAAACAATATAAACACATGTGTGCCTTAATATAGACTGTTATCTTGCAAAAATAATCTTCCTCTGTTGTACATATGAAGCCCACGGTGTATGGAACACCTGAGTACTTATGTAATCCCACTCTGCATAGTGAGAGATCCAAGATGCTGAGCTTTACATGTAGCCCTGTGCCCACGAATGGTCCACGGATCATCTGGGGATGCGGAGACTTAGCCTGCAAGCTTCACTTGGTTTCAGAGCTTTTGAATTGCTGTTCTTCTGATGTATTTTTCAATTACTAACTACAACTTGGGGCAGTGGTCATTGAACACATCTTAGATTCTAAGTAGTTCCAAAATGATCATGTAAATGTGATATAAAGTAAAGTAACAAAAATTGATTTGTCTGCAGGATTAACCTAGAGAACACGACAAATCATTGCCCACTACTTCACTGAGCTCTCTCCCTCGTGGTCACCACTCCTCCCCATTCCTTCCTTCCTTGTCAGTATTTTTTTTCCCTCTCTAACTCCTCTTCCCATGTTTATAAGTGATATTGGTCTATAGATCCACTTTCTTGTAATGTGTTTGGTTTTGCTATCAGAGTAGCCTTGGTTTCATAAAATGAACTGGAAAGAATTCTCTTTTCTCCCATACAGTCATGTGCTGCTTAATGATGGGGATGCATTCTGAGAAATGCATTGTTAGGCAATTTTATCATTGTGTGAACACATAGAGTGCACTCACACAAACCTAGATGCCATAGCCCACTACATACATATTTAAGCTGTATGGTATAGTCTATTGCTGCTCCTAGGCTACAGACCTGTACCGCATGTTACTATGCAAAACAACATGAGACTAAATCAAGCACAAGAGAAAATGATGCAATTAAAAGACACAGTAGCCCTACCCAATTTGGCTCAGTGGATAGAGCGTCGACCTGGAGACTGAAAGGTCCTATATTAGATTCTAGTCAAGGCCACATGCGGATTGTGGGCTCAATCCCCATTGGGGGGAGTACAGGAGGCAGCCGATCAATGATTCTCTCTCATCATTGATATTTCTATCTCTCTCTCCCTTTCCCTTCCTCTCTGAAATCAATAAAAATATATATTTTTTAAAAAGAGACACAGTACTAGTAAATACAAGAAACATGACATACTGTTTTATAGCAAACATTTTTTATAAGTAGAAAGAGTACTATCTGAAATAATGATAAAAAGTATAGCGTATTAAATACATAAATCAGTAACATCATCATGTATTATCATTTTAAGTATTAAGTAGTGTAAAAAATTGCATGTGCTTTTATACAACTGCTAGAACAGTAGGTTTGTTTACACCAGTATCATCATAAACATGAGTAACGTGTTGTGCAAGCACTTTATGATGACTACAATGTCATTAGGTGATAAGAATTCTTCAGGTTTGCCCTAACCGGTTTGGCTCAGTAGATAGAGCGTCAGCTTGTGAACTGAAAGCCCCAGGTTCGATTCAGCTCAAGGACATGTACGTTGGTTGCGGGCACATCCCCTGTAGGAGGTGTGCAGGAGGCAGCTGATTGATATTTCTAACTCTATCTCTCTCCATTCCTCTCTGTAAAAAATCAATAAAGTATATTTAAAAAAGAGAAAATTCTTCAGCTTCATTTAATCTTGTGCAATCACTGTCACATAAGCAGTCCATCGTTGACAGAAATGGTGTTATGCACTGCATGATTGTACTCTAGCAGAGTTGTGAAGAATTTGTATTACTTTATCCTGAAAATAATAAAAATAAATTTTAAAAGTTTTCCCAATGAGCCATATGCACCTGCAGATTTCTTTATAGAAAGGTTTTCAAGTACACATTTTATTTTAATTATAAATATAAGGCTATACAGATTATTTATTTCAGCATTAGATTTGGTAATTTCAAAGAATTTGATCATTTCATCTAAGATGCCTTATTTATTAGCATAATTGTTTGTGATATTGCCTTTTTAAATCTGAAGTGTCTGTAGTGATGTCACTTTTATTATAGATGATATTGTTCAATTTTTTCAAACCATTTTTTTTTCCTGATTGGACTGACTGGAAGTTTATCAGTTTTATTGATCTCAAACAATCAGCTTTGATTATTTTCAATTTTATTTTTTCTCTCCATTTCAGCTATTTTTTGCACTTGTAATTACTTCTTCATGTCTTCTGCTTACTTTTGAATTTATTTGCTCTTTTTTTTTCTAGATCCTAAATTTATAAGCTGAGGTTATGGATATGAAACTTTTCTTTTCTGATATGGACATTGAAAACTATAGTTTCAGTCCCTCATTAGACAAATTTTTATAAGATGTGCTTTCATTTTAATTTGGTTAAAACTAAAAGTATCTAATTTTCCCTTGTATTTTTTTCTTTGATCCATGGATTATCTAGAGATGTGACTTAGTTTCTAAATATTTGGAAATGATTACTAAAATAATTCCATTTGTGGGTAGAGAAAATATTTTTACTAACTCAAATATTTTGAAATGTATTAATGATTATTTTATGACACATAATATGGTCAATCTTGGTGAATGTTTTGTATGCACATGAAAAAAGTATATTCTGCTGTGGTATGCATTGTTCAATAACTATCAATTAGGTCAAGTGCTGTGGTTATATTTACCATGTCTTCATATCCTTTCAGGCTTTCTGACTTTTTTCTAGCAATTATTTTGGGGGAAGAGGGAGGGCTGAAATCTCTAACTGAATTGTGAATTTGTCTATTTCTCCTTGCACTTTTCTCAGTTATTCATACTTGTATTTGAATTACTATTGGTTTTATGTCCTCTTCATTTGACTCCTGTAGAAACTACCCCCTATATTACTCATATATTTTTTCTTTAAATCTAATTTTGTGATTTTTAAAACTTCATATTCTAGTATTTGAATTAAATTAGCATAGTATATCTTATTTTGATACTTTATCTTTAACCATTTGCATGTTTATATTTGAAGTATTTTTTTAGATGGCTTATTGTCAGGTCTTGTTTTCTATAACCAGTTTTATAATCTCTGCCATTATTTATAGTGTTTAGACCTAATAATTTAACCTGATAATTGCTATGTTTGGGTTTAAATCTTGCATTATGCCTTTTTTGTTTTGTTTTGTTTTTTCCATTTTTCCGCATTTTTTGGAGTAAATATTAACCATGATTTTTTTTTCTTTTTTGGCCATTAGCAATGACTATTGTTTATTTTAGTGTTTGTTCTAGGGCAGTGGTTCTCAACCTTGGCTGCACATTAGAATCACCTGGGAATCTTTTTAAAATCCTGATTTCTGGGCCTCGTCCTCCTGAAATTCTGTTTCTTTGTTATAGGGTGGGGCCACAACATTAGTAACAAAGAAATAGAATTTCCAGAGGACGAGGCCCAGAAATCAGGATTTTAAAAAGATTCCCAGGTGATTCTAATGTGCAGCCAAAATTGAGAACCACTGATCTAGGGATTATAGTATACATCTTTAGTTTATCAGCAGTGATATTTTGCTATTTCATGCATAATATGAGACACAACATTATACTTCAAAATCTCTGCTTCCAAGCTTTGTATTATTGTTGTTATACATTCTACTTCTCCATATATTATCAACTTCATAATTTATTGTTATTACTTTTCAAATATGCACGACAATGTTAAAGAAAAAGTGTTAAGTAGCTGTTGAAGAATATTTTCCAACTATAAGAAAAATTATACCAGATGGAAATTTGAATATACACAAAATATTAATAGTCATGAAAATGGCAAAGAGAATGGTGAATGGAAATTTTTCTCATTTTTAGATATCTTTAGAAGACAAGGATAGTTTAAATCAAAATAATAACCATATATAAAAATAATCACACAGTGAATAGTGGGTAAATGAAAATATTCCAATTTGAATTAATCATACTATACACTGAGTGGCCAGATTATTATGACCCCATCAGTACTTCGTTGGGCCACCTTTTGCCTTCAATACTGTGGCGATTCTCCTTGGCATTGACTCCACTAGATGTTGAAAGGTGATGTGAGGAATCTGACACCATACCTGATGAATAGCACTGTCCAGTTCTGTGAGATTTGATGGAATATAATGAACAGCATAAACTGATTAACAAAAATAGAACCAGAGTCATAGAAGCATCGAACAGACTGTACAACCTATGCATGAAGGCAGAGGTGAAGGGGTAAGAGATCAACCAAAGGACTTGTATGCATGCATATGAGCAAAACAAATAGACCCCAACAGTAGGGGGGGGGCGTGAGAGCTTGTGCTTGAGGGAGGGGATTGGGGGAAGAGGTCAATGGGGGGACAAAGAAGACTCATGTAAGCCTTTAAGCCAGCGGTTCTCAACCTGTGGGTCACGACCCCTGAAAATACATCCTGCATATCAGATATTTACATTACAATTCATAACAGTAGCAAAATTACAGTTATGAAGTAACAACGAAATAATTCTATGGTTGGGGGTCACCACAACATGAGGAACTGTAATAAAGGGTCGTGGTATTAGGAAGGTTGAGAACCACTGTAAGCAATAAAGAATTTTAAAAAAAGAATAGAAAACCAATGAAACCAAAAACTTGTTTTATTTAAAGATTAACAAACATGATCAGTTTTCACAAATCTGCTTAAGAAGAGAGCAAATACAGTATACAAATCACCAATGTAAGCAATGAAAGAATGGAAATTACTCAAGATTCTATTGACATAAAATGATAATAATGGATTATTTTAATCAATTTTATGCCAATACATTCTACAACTTAGATGAAAGAGGCAAATTCCTTGAAGACACAAATTACCAAAACTCACTCAGGGTGAAATAGATAACCTTGAACAGCTTTTATCTATTGAGGAAATTGAATATATAGTTAAAAATATTCCCCTCAAGAAATAGGTGACATAGTGGTGATCTCTTCAAAATTTAAAAAGGATAAAATAGCAATTTTACATGACATTTTCCAGAAAATAAACAAGGAAAAAAAACCCGACAATTTCTAAGTTTAATAAGGTCTACAGTTTGGTGATTCAAAGAAAAACTTAACAAGAAAAGAAAATCACAGGCCAATATCATTAATGAATATAGATGTAAACATCCTTTAAAATATTAAGCAAATTGAGTTATATAATGTAGAAACAAAATCTATTATGAATAAATACAGTTTATCCTAGAAAGTTAGTTTAATTTTAAAAAATCAATCATCATTATTCACCACATTAACAAACTCAAAAATAAAAAGATGTAGTGAAAACATTTGACAAAACTGACTCCTATTCATGATAAAAGCTTTCATTAAACTAGGAATAAAACAGAAATTCAACATTAAATCTAACATCATTTTTAAAGTGAAAGAGTAAAGTGTTTCTCTTAACATCAGAAACAAGACATTAATATCAAGTTTTACCACTTCTATTTAATGTTTCTCTTAAAGTCCTAGAAAATACTGTAAAGAAAGAAAAAAGGTATATGTATTTGAAAGGGAGAAAAAAATATTGATAAATGACATGATTGTTTATATAAAAAATCCTAAGGACTCTTCAAAAACAAATGCTCCAAGAAATAATATCTGAGTTCAGTGAGGTTTCAGCATATAATATCAATACACAGGAATCAATTGTATTTGTATATATTATAAATGAACCATTGGAAGTTGAAACAAATAAACTTTAAATTATTTGTAGCAACATAAAAATATGAAATACTTGGAGTATAATTTTTAAATATGTGCAAGATATGTAACTAAAACTAAAAAAAAAGACATTGCTGATAAAAATAAAGAAGACCTAAGTAAATGAAGATATAGGCCATCTTTATAAATCAAAAGCTAAATTTTGATACAGTATACATTTTCAAAAATTGATCTATACAACCCCTATCAAAATTTATCAATGAAAAGCCACAAGCTACAGATACTATGCGACTGAGAAGATGTATCTTGAAAGGATAATGCTAAGAGAAAGCAGCCAGACACAAGAGATTACAGGGTCAATGATTGCATTGAGTGAAAATCCTAGAAAATGTAATACTATACTGACAGAAAGTAGATACATTTGCAAGTGACTGAATGAAGGAGTGGCAGATTGACTCAAAGGAATCGCAGGGTACCTTTTGTTGTGCTGGAAATACTCAATATTATTATTCTAGTGTTGGTTAATTGATTATATGCATTTGTCAACACATTTAATTGTACCCTTAAGATTAGTGAATGTAAAGGAATAGTTTCAAAATGGTAGGAGAAATACCCTAAGCTATTAATTGGCAAAACAATCCTATCTAATAATAGACAAACATGGTAATTAACCGTACCTCTGACACACTTCCCATTGGCTAATCAGGGCGATATGCAAATTAACTGCCAACCAAGATGGCGGCCGGCAGCCAGGCAGCTGAAGCGAACAGGAGGCTTGCTTGCTCCAGTGATGGAGGAAGCCAAGGTTCCCCGCCTGCCTTGCCGGCCTCTGAGCTGCTTTCTAAGAAACAATGTTGCAATTATAGAAGCTAAAAAAAAACCCAGATACCTGCTTTCAGCCTTCAAAGCTGGAGCAAGCAGGACCGAAACAATGTTGCAATTATAGAACCCAAACAAACCC
>NW_005361913.1:1977702-1984654 GCF_000412655.1 Myotis brandtii | reverse complement strand
AATTTTTGTGTTTTTGTGCACCGGGCCTCTAGTCCAATATAATAAAAGCCTAAATGCTAAGTGACTGGTCAGCCATTCAACCAATCAAAGTGTAATATGCTGATGATATGCTAAGGCTGCTCAACTGCTCGCTATGATATGCACTGATCACCAGGGGACAGACGCTCCAACTGGTAGGTTAGCTTGCTGCTGGGGTCTGGCAAATTGGGACTGAGAAAGACCGGGCCTCTAGTCCAATATAATAAAAGCCTAAATGCTAAGTGACTGGTCAGCCATTCAACCAATCAAAGTGTAATATGCTGATGATATGCTAAGGCTGCTCAACTGCTCGCTATGATATGCACTGATCACCAGGGGACAGACGCTCCAACTGGTAGGTTAGCTTGCTGCTGGGGTCTGGCAAATTGGGACTGAGAAAGATGGGGCCAGACATACCCTGGAGCCCTCCTTCAGTCCCTCCCTGGCTGGACAACTTCCTGTGTCCCTCCCCAGTCCTGATCATGCTCCAGTGTGGTCCCTCGGCCTGGCCTACATCCTCTCACAATCCAGGACCCCTTGAGGGATGTTGGAGTGCTGGTTTTGGCCCAACAGTGGAATGACCGGTTGCTATGATGCACATTGACCACCAGGGGGCAGATGCTCAACGCAGGAGCTGCCCCATGGTGGTCAGTGTGCTCCCACAGGGGTAGCACCACTCAGCCAGAAGCCAGGCTCACCGCTGGCGAGTGCAGTGGCAGTGGTGGGAGCCTCTCCCACCTCCGTGGCAGTTGGACATCCCCGAGGGCTCCCAGACTTCAAGAGGGCACAGGCAAGGCTGAGGGATCCCCCCTTCAGTGCATGAATTTTGTGCACCAGGCCTCTAGTACAAAATATAAAGAAAAGAGAATTTCTGTAGAGTGATCCAAAACCAGAATTGTATCTCCAGAGATCAATGATTTAGAATGGTCTCAAGAACTAACCATTTTAAAGTTATGTGGCCCTAGCCTGGTAGTTCAGCTGGTTGAAACATTATACTCATACACCAAGGTTGATGGTTCAATCCCTGGTCAGGGGACATACAAGTATCAACCAATGAATGCATAAATAAGCGAAACAACAAACTGATGAAAAAAATATTTAAATAATTATGTGAATTTTAATAAATCTGTATTTAAAATTCACATAAAATTTTTGTGTGTTAGCAAGTGTATGCACATGTTTGGGCTGCCGAACTGGTGATGGAAAGATGAGCTATCAAGGGAGCCAATGGAGAGAGGCTGAACTTGACTTCTGCCCTAGAAGGAACAGTGACAAGGAGCTGACCGGGTAGACTCTTAGGAAGGCTACACAGATCTGCAGCATTGTTTTGAAAGTTCTTTGCTTATAAATGCTCCTGTTTACAAGCAGTAATGTATTTTCCTGGGTAACATATCCTGTGTGTAAGCATTTTTCCTCAGGAATAAAGGGGGTTCAGATTTGCTGCTAATATGCAAAATATTTCATTAAGGGATGTCTTTCAGTAGGCTCATTGAAAGCTCTCCTATTGCTGTTGTAATAGATCAGATCTATAAATTGTTTCCTAACAGCCAATGTTTTCACTAAACACAATCAAATACCTCCAAGATAAACAAATGAGTTTTTATTCTGTTCTATTTTCTCCAAACGAAATTAATTTTACCACTGTTTCTTGCTGCCAGTTGTCTGGTGACGATATTTTCTTCTAGTCTTCTTGTAGGCTTTCTGAGACACCAGAGGCCCTTTGTATTCTCTATTTGTTCCTTGACGCCTTAGCAGGGAGGGAGTTATCATAGTAGGGACAAATACACAGAAAAGACTGTCTCCACCCTTTATCTTGCAGCAGTCCTTGCTTGCTCCCTGATTCTGGCCATCCATTCTTTGTTCCTGAAAACAAGGAGTGGTCTTTATTATTTTCCTTCAAAAGTCTGGACCCAAAGAATAAACAGAAGTGGGGAAGGCAGAGCAATGAAAAAGAATTGGCTTGGGGAATGTTTGTTGATTTCCCATGAACATTCACTTACTCATTCACATTCATTTGCCAGATTGATCACAGAGGCAAGTGGTGGGATAATTTAAGACTTGTTGAAAGCAGTTGAGATATAAAATGACTGATGTTTTTCTTATTCCTTTCCATTCCACAGCAGAAAGCAGGACACACACATGGCTTTGTGTGGCAACCTAGGATTTGTACATATTTGCATTTCATCTCATTACTATTTTCCACAAATATGTCCTAAATTCTCCAGAGTAGATGATGTCCTACATCAACATCTATCCTCTCTCACCCCAAAACTGAACAAATAACCAACAAAAATAAAAACATTTTGACCTAGTAAACTGAAAATATTTTTTTACTGTATGAATAAATATATTTCACATATAGTTGAATCTAGCTAATTATATCAGAGAGGATTAGACTAGAACATGCTGGTATTTATATTAGTATGACAGAGAATTTACCTGAACATATTCAATTACCTTTCAGTCAGTGATTTTCAACTGGTGAGTCAAGGAATATTGGTGTACCTCAAGAATTTTTAAAACATGCAATACCTGCCAAAACCGGTTTGGCTCAGTGGATGGAACGTCGGCCTGCGGACTGAAGGGTCCCGGGTTCGATTCCGGTCAAGGGCATGTACCTGGGTTGCGGGCACATCTCCAGTGGGAGATGTGCAGGAGGCAGCTGATCGATGTTTCTCTCTCATCGATGTTTCTAACTCTCTCTGTCTCTCTCCCTTCCTCTCTGTAAAAAATCAATAAAATATATTTAAAAAAAAAAAAAAAAATGCAATACCTGACTATTTAGTCAGGGGCACTGACCTGTTATCTTTTGGATTGTTAAAAAACACACACACACAAAAACAAACAAACAAACCAAAAAAGAAATGACAACAGCCAAAACAATAGCCATCCAGTGTGAATGAATCAAAATTATACCTATTTTTTGTCAGATCAGCAAAAAAATATTTTGTGTGTGTGCCACAGAATTTTAGTAATTAGTTTATGTTTGCCATGACATAAAAAAGGTTGAAAATTACTGCTTTAGGTAACTATTGTCTTCTGCCATATGACTGTCCCATTGATGTGTATGCAACAAAAATAGAGACAAAATATAAAAACAAAACAAAAAACATTTATGGTGATCTAAACATGATTAATATGAATATTTATTTCTCTTTAAAAACCTAAGAGAACTACATGGCCAGCAGTAGTTCTTTGTCTGTTTTATCTTGTAACAAAATCTGGCATCTTCTGAAACTTTCATGCTAAATGATCATTGTTTGGGAGGAAAATAAATTCCGTAGTGATGAAATTATAGAATTGAATCATTGACTTTTACAGTGTCTAGGACCATCAAGAAAAAGTTCAACTCTAGAGAACAGATATTTAAGAGAATTCTAATGACTTTGCCCTTGAGCATGTAGCTTGTGTCAGAGTTGGGATAAAATTCTAGAACTTTTATTCTCAGTACCATGTTTGTCCTACTCACTAAATAGTGGAAAGTATAGCAATAAAAACACTGGTTACATGTATTGATTTTATATACATACTAGTGACCCAGTGTGTGAAACCGCACGAGACCCAGAGTCAAGTCCCACTACACCGCAGGACCTAGAGTCAAGTCCTGCAGCGCCGTGGGACCCAGAGTCAAGTCTCCGCCCACCCATGCACAACTCGCCGCACATGCAGCCCCGCCCACACGCAAGCACCTCGCCGCGCATGCAGCCTTCTGGTGACAGGTCTTTGGTCGTTACGGCGTTAGGGCCACTGGGTTTTTATAATATAGACTAGAGGCCCGATGGATGAAGATTCATGCAAGAATGGGCCTTCCTTCCCCTGGCTGCTGGCACCACCTTTGCTCGGGCCCAGAGCCACCTTTCTGCCTTCATTCTGGCCCGGAGCTGCCTTTCCACCTTCCCATGCTGCCCAGAGGCCTGGAGTGGCTGGGGCGGTGCAGAACGCCTGAGTCGTCACCATGGTGATGACACAAATATCCCACCCCGCACCCCGCCGCTTGTCGCCTGTATATGCAAATTAACCCACCATTTTTGTTGGGTTAATTTGCATACTCACTCCTAAGGCTGGTGGGTGTTGTGAAGGTACAGTCAATTTGCATATTTCTCCTTTATTAGTGTAGATATTCTCTACTGTATCTAGTCAGAGACTTTGTAAAAAGCAACCTGTTTCCATGTGGGCATTGTAAGTAAATCCAAACATAGATTCTTCATCATGTCCCCAACCCACATCAGTAAGAGAATAGTCTTACTCAAAATAACATCACAAAATTACCTGACCTTGATAATCCACTGGATTTTTTTTCCATTCCATATCTTCTTTTGTGGTTTAAATGGGTCCTTGGAGTCTTTATCTTCACAGTCTCCTTTTACCTTTTTGTCATAATATAGAATTTAGATGAAACATTTGCTCCAAATTCAACAAATGCTTATGAGGATATAGCCTACAACCTTGTTCTTGATGAGTGCTGGCCACACAGCACTGAACAAACCAGAACTTGTCCCTGCCTTCATGTTCCTTACAATTAAGATTTCCAGGAAAATCAGCAGATAATGCAGTGTAAGTTCTGGGACGCCCATCTTCAGTGATTCTAATTGAATTAAGTCTTGTTAAGCCCAGGAATAGGCATTTTACAAGCATCTAAGGTGATGTTTAAATGCTTTCCAAAGGACTTGCTTGCTTGAAGAACATGTGCTCAGATAGCTTGACATATAACTCATGAGAGCCATTATGTTATCAATGCATACAAAATGCCATAGAAACTTATTTCTCACAATTCTAGAGACTAGAAGTCTAAGATCATGGTGCCAGTTTTGTCAGTTGTTTTGTTTGTTTGTTTGTTGTTTTAGTGAATTTTAAGTGTGCAATACTGAATTAACTATGGGCACTATGTTATACAAAAGATTTTTAAAACTTGTTCATCATGTATAACTGAAACTTGCATAGAATGTTGTAAAAACCTCTTGTGTAAAGAGGAAAACAAACAAGTTTTGCCTTCTTTATATTGAAACATTACATAATTTGTTGCAAAAAATTTGGCTCTATTACTGGTCTCTGTGCTTTTTCCTGGCTTTAGACCTCTATTCAGCTGCCACCTGACTCCTCACTCTGACTTTTTTTGATTTTTTTGTTAATCCTTGCCCAAGGATATTTTTCCATTGATTTTTAGAGAGAATGGAAGGGAGAGGGAGAGATGGAGAAACATGCATGTGTTGATTGGTTGCCTCCTGCATGCACCCAACCAAGGCCAGGAACTTGCAACCAAGATATGTGTCCTTGACCAGAATCAAACCTGGGACCCTTAAGTCTGCAGACTGATGCCCTATCCATTGAGCGAAACTGTCTAGAGCTCACTCTGACTTTTACTCTGTCCCCTTATCCTGATCATATAGATTCAGTCAATGCTACCTCTTTATTACCTATTATCTCACTCTGCAGTTTTCACAATTTGGTGTTTGCTTTTTGGTTAACTACTAATACAAGGTGTGCATTCCCCTTTGCATGGTAAGTTTAGACTCTGGCACACAGTAGGTGCTCAACATCTACTTGCCTAGTGCATACATTTGCTGCAGTGATAGGCATTCATGACAGATGCAGTGGGTATGCTTAAGAGATTCATAAATAAGCATTTTTGCTTAGTTGTATTTTTCTCCCTTGGAAATGCAATACATGAAAGTATATTAATCCTTCCCATTAAGAACACCTTATGGCAAGTCACACTTCAGTATAGTTTATATGTCATGTTTAGTAAAATTAATTTGTTTTTAATCAGATTTTGAATCTTACACAGTTGCCTGTGCTTGTGAAAGAGAAAGAAGTAATGGACTTGATCTTCCTGAGGTTGCTTTTTATTTCCCACATGTCTCTCTAAATGAAGCTAAATGAAAGAAAGAGGCTGTTGCAATATTTTGCAGGTAGCCACCATATAAGAGAGTTACAGACATTTTCATTCATTTCAGTCTCAACACATAGCAGCTAAATTTATTGCAAGCCAAACCCTTTGATACAAATAGAAAACATTTTAAAACATACTGGTTCAAAATTTAGCTCAATATGCTCCTCATCCTTTCACAAATTATCCCACCCTAATGTGCTTAGGCATGTAGGCATTATATAATTTCAGCACAAAGAAAAAATGAAATAGAGACCTAATCCAAAGTAACATCATGGGTCTTTACAGATAAGCACATAACGATATGAAGGCAGACAATTATTTCTAAAAAACAAATAGAAATGTGGTCAATGCCCCTTACAATTACACTGAACATACTCCAGTTTGCCTGTCCTGGCACAATTATTTAAGGAACTAAAATATTTTTCCTGCACATTTTACAGAGTTATCAGTTTCAAATAAAAAAATATGTTAAAAATGCTCATGCCGCTGGAAGGTGGAGCCCTGCGAGTTCCCACAGCCTCCAAGGCTCTTGTTTACACACTTCCTCTTAAATCTGTGAGTTTGATTGTTGATCCCGGTGCATGTGATTGCCCAATTGGGGTCGCTAGCGGAGCTTGTAGGGGAAGATTGTTTTTGGGGAGCCTGGAAAACAGAGCTGAGAGTGGCGACTGGTGAAACAGATCTGGGCGGAGCTGGTTCAGGTACAATAGAGAACTCCTGGTCAGAGAGGACTTAAAGCCTTGGAGGTCAATCCAGACACACTGCCACCCAGAGGCAGAGCCACGAACTGACTCTTCTGTACATACAAATACAGCAGTAAGGGGAACCAATACGGCCTGCCTTAAAATCAGGACTGTGGCTTACAACACGGAGGAACAGTGTATCAGAGGGAAATTCAACATTCTCCTGAATTCCGGGCGTGCCAAAAAGAAGAGTAGAAGATCTGAAGCACCTGCATTACTGCACATTTTTATTTTATTTTTTTTTAATTAATTACTTTTTCACCTTTTAACTAAGAAAACATTGTTTTTCTTTTTTTTTTCC
>NW_005361913.1:1966642-1972314 GCF_000412655.1 Myotis brandtii | reverse complement strand
GGACTTGTATGCATGCATATAAGCATAACTAATGGACATAAGACACTGGGGGGTAAGGGAGGGCAGGGGATTGTCAAGGGCGGGGGGGGGGAAGGACACATATGTAATACCCTTTAAAAAAAATGCTCATGCCATTATTTTCATTCTATTCCATTTTAAGGCAGGTCCTGATAACACTGCAATTGAGAAAATAAACTGTGAAGTGCATGAGATTCAGAATATGATTGGGCAGCTCGAGGTTTGGGCTTACCAGGTACCGTATGTTGGGCAAGTTATTTAACTTTCTTAATTCTTAGTTTGTTCGTGTGAAAAATATGGATAATAGTAATGTTGACTTACATTCTCATGCTTGTGAGATAATGCAAAAATCTCACAAATAAATAGGTTGTAGAACCCCCAGCACTTCTACCAATTTGAATGTGTCTACACACATCCCGGAGATTCAACAAAATGGTGGGTAGGACATGAATTCAAAGTACTTTGGAAACAAACGTAGTGACAAACTTCAGAGATTCTATGTGTTAGAAGGTTGGGTTACTAATTAGTTCCTTCTATTCTCCTATATTTCATTATAGCCTATATCTCATTATATGAAAAATTAGTTTATAATATATTTCAACAGAGATATTAAGGCTGAAGGAAATTTAATATAAAAGTGTCACCAAAATAAAGAAAGGAGAGTGTTCATTATTATAGAACATTACTGCTGGATTAAAGCTGATGAAATGAGACATGGGATATGATCTTCAGAGATTCAGTGTGACCAGGAGAAAAATAAAGTGGCAGGTTGGTTTCCAGAACCACGACCTTCAACAGCTGTCACTGTAGTAGAGATTGATAATGAAAGTTGAAAACCCTAATAACACCCAACCAAAGTTACCTGGTTTAGCTGGTTTCTTGCCTGAGAACTAGAACACAGATGTTTCACAGCATTTTTCATAGATGGGAAGTGGTTGTAGATTTTTACATTTCTGAGTAAGGTAATTGTGAGAGAATTGAAGAGAGGAGGGACAAAATATGCTCTGTCAACTTTTTTTCTGAAAATGTAACTTGTTTTGTAGCTTCTTTTTTAAAATTTTGTTTAGCTCTTTGTTAAACAAGATTTGGTAAAATTTTATGTAAAATTTATATGTAATTTTATGTATTATGTGTAAAACATTAGAACTTTGATAACTTACTTTTTTTATGATCTTGGAAGGGGAAGAAGAAAGACATGATAGTGAAAGGGGTAAGTCATTAAGTTTTTAGCTTCCCAGATTGAGAATTCTTCTGAGCATATTCATAAATTGACAGTTGATTAATCAGCGTTGGCAATTTTTGGTTGAGGGTCTCTATTTTGCCTTCTTGAATAATTGCTATTATTGATACCTCCCCTAAGATGGGCAGAAATGAGAGGAAACTCAATCTGAGAAGACAACAAAAATAATTAAGGGGGAAAATCATCCTCAAGTGTGAAACCTTATAAACTGTGAAAAGATTACTAGTAATCAAGGTGTCTTACTTTCTCTTTATGCAAATAGTTTTGAGAATTATACATATGCAAATAAAGATGCTTCTTTATGACGGAGATTAAATACATACAGTACAGTGATTAGTATTCTTTGTATACATTCAAATACTGCAAAATTGATATACAAGCAAAATGAATTATAATCAGGAATAACACTCCATTATTATCATATCACTCAAAACCAGTAGCAAGTAGGCAATAGAGCCTTCAGGGAAATGTGGAAATCTGGCAAGAAATTAGCAAGAGAGAGGACGATTTCTCTTTTAGGAATATGATTTCATATCACTTATGACAAAGTAAAATACAACAGAAATTATATATCAGTGTAATTACTTATGAAACAAAAATGTCTTAGGTACACTTAAAGACATTAGGCAAGATCAATCTTCAAGATCATAAAGATCAATCCTACACTTTTCATAACATTTTTTATTGCTGAAGAAAACTATCACTGAGTCTATTATTTTAGGGGAAAAAGCTAACAAATCCAAATTAGACATCCAATTTGGATGGTGTTTGGAGCAACCTACTCTTTCATTAGGTCAGTGATGTTTAAGAAAGGGATATATATGTTAAGACAGAACATTTACTCAGAACTTTCAATCACAAATTATAACACATGCCATGATTAACACAAAATGTTGTCATGTACTATTTCCTTGAAAAAATGAACCACAATAGCAAATAATAATAATCTAAACTATGGGTTAATAAAGTATCCTATTATATGGTTGATTTAAAATTTTGCTGAGGAAGAATAAATATGGTATTTCTGAAGCACACTTTTTTTTTTTTTTAAAAAAGGCATACTGTGGAAAGTAAATGGTTTAGTTCAAATCCATTGCCAAATAATTTCAAATCATCAAGCCTCCCTATAACATAGCCTAAACGGTGCTTGAGATACTGCATTTACTTTTAAGTAATTGAAAGATCTGTTATCTAAACTAATCTCTAGTTTACATCTGACTTGGGATTTGGAAATGTTGGAAATGTCATGTGAAAAGGTGAGAGTGTGATAGAATTTTTTCTTCATCCTTTACTCTCTTCTAGAGTTTTTTTTTTTTTAAATAGTTTCCAAACAACTATTGTATGAGCTTAAAAGCCAGGTAATAAAAACAAAAAGAAGAGAGACTGTGTAAGTTTAATACTAAAAGAAATAAGCATCTTAAATCAAATGTATATTACTGAGCACATAGTTTTTTTTAATTCTGCATTGTCTCTGGAAAAATTTCAGATTAAGAACTGCCTAATATGGTCAACAGATTAATATTTCCATTTTCCTATTGCTATCTATTCAGAAAGTCATTATTTGCCCTCTCCAAATACTATAAATAATCAGTACTTAATGTCTTACTTGTATGATGATGATGATGATGACGATGACGACAGCACTAGCAACACCACCAACAACATAGGTGTATAGAGCTATAGCATCTTCGTGAGTTATCTTATTTAATCTTCACAACATTGAAAGGGACAAGGGCAGATTTTACCATTAACCTTAGTTATCTAGGGAGGAAGCGGTGATAAATGACTCGTCAAGGCTACACTTGCAGGCCACATAGCTGAGGGAAGTGACTGGAATCTGGGTGTGAAAACTCCATACCCAGTACTCTATGGTAGAAATCATATAGCCTCTCTCTTCCTACCTCATGTTAAACAAGCACTTCCTCAGTACTAAACTATGTACAAATAGATAAATTAATGTTTTGAATGAAGAATATCAGCTAATACTTCCTATATTATGTTCAGTTTATAACCTGTATCAAAACTGAAGTTTGTTTGCATTTAAGTGAAGAAAATATTCTATTTCTATGAGTATCACTAACAAATGATTGTTTTTGTTTTGTTTTGCTTTGTTTTTACCACATTAATATTCTTTGCAACTCATACTAATGGCAAAATATCCATCACCTTCTTAGAGATCTCAAATCAAGCTTGAAATCTTTACTGAAATATGAACTGCAATTTTTTTTTCTTGTCAACAATGGCATTGCCCAATTAATTTAATTTGTTTATTATTATACTTATCAGTTTCATTGAAATATAATTAACAAATAAAATTATATATATTAAAAGTATACAATGCAATAATTTGATATATGTAAAATGATTACCATAATCAAGTTAATTAAAATAAATTTTAATAAATAGTTACTATTTTTCTGTGATGAAAACACATAATATCTACTCTTTTATCAAATTCCAAGTATAGATAAAGTATTATTAACTATAGTCACAATTCTGTACATTAGAATATCAGAACTTATTCCATCAGTGTACAAAAGGCTCATCTTAGTCCAAAAATTTCAGCTTGCCCTTCCCAAGGAACTACCCTAGGAATATGAACTTGTCTAGAAAGCCCCATTATTGTGTGGGTATAACCTCCTCCAGATGCTTTGAGTGTTGGTTTCCAAAGCTCACAGCTGCACCTTCTGAGAATCACCCTCCACAGACTGAAGCTACCTAACACACGAAGAGGTTGATTCAGCAAGGGGGAGCTTTTTGCCCATCACTCTACCCATACAGATTCTTGTGATTACATTGTTCCTATACAGTTAATCCAGAATAATCTTTGTATTTTCAGTTAAATCATCTAAATTTGAGAGAGGTTGGTAAAGGGTAAAAGCTTTCAGCTATACAATGAATAGATCTAAGGAATCTAATGTAATATCATGACTACAGTTGATAACACTGTATTCTACATTGAAATTTGCTGAGAAAGTAGGGCTTAAAAGAGATATATACATGAAGTGATGAATGTGCTAATTAACTTAATGAGGGGATTATTTCAGAATGTATCTGCATATCAAGTTATCAATGTACACTTTAAATATCTTAAATTTTGTATATCATTTATACTTCAATTAAGCTAAAATAAACAAAAAATTCTAGTCAAACTACAGTATATTAGTTTTCCAAAGTGTACTCATCTATACTAATAAAAGGGTAATATGCTAATTAGACCAGATGTCTTCCAGACATCCTTCCTGACAAAGCTGGGCGGGCGAAGCTGCCTGCCCATGGTCCCAGGTGCCAGCGGCTGTGGCTGCGGCCTGGGGAAAACCGGCCTGGGTCCCAAGTGCCTGCAGTCAGCCGGAGGAAGGAAGCCTGGGTCCCAGGTGTGGGGCTGAGGCAGAGGAGGTTAGAGGCGATCAGGCCAGCAGGGGAGCAGTTAGGGGCGGCCAGACAGGCAGGCAGAAGGGTTAGGGGCAATCAGGCAGGCAGGCAGGCAGGCGAGCAGTTAGGAGCCAGAGGTCCTGGATTGCAAGAGGCATGTCTGACTGCAGTTGGACATCCCCCGAAAGGTCCCGGATTGGAGAGGGTGCAGGCAAGGCTGAGGGAATCCCCACCGCTGTGCACGAATTTCATGCACTGGACCTCTAGTCTTTTAAATAAAAGTTTGTATTCTTTGACCAACATCCACTCATTTCTCCCACCCCACTCCCATACCATAGCAACCACCATTCTATTTTGTTTCCAAGAGTTTTCCTTTTGCATTTTAGGTTCCACATATGTGAAAACCTACTTTGTCTTTTTCTCTGCCTTAATTTCCTTAATATAATGTCCTTCAGTCTCATCCATGTTGTTGCAAATAGAAAATTTTCTTTTTTTTACAATTTGGAATAATATTTCATTGTGTGTGTGTGTGTGCATGTGTGTATACACCACATTAAAAAAAAAATCCAGCCTTAATGGTTTGGTTCAGTGGATAGAGCGTCAGCCTGCGGACTGAAGGGTCCCGGGTTCAATTCTGGTCAAGGGCATGTACCTGGGTTGCGGGCACATCCCCAGTAGGTGGTGTGCAGGAGGCAGCTGATCAATGTTTCTCTCTCATTGATGTTTCTGACTCTCTATCCCTCTCCCTTCCTCTCTGTAAAAAATCAAAAAATATATTTTAAAAACAAATCATCCACCAATAGACATTTAAGTTGTTTCTATATATTGGCTTTTGAAATACTCTTTCAATGAATATAGGAGTGAAAATATCTCTTTAAAACACTGATTTCATTTTCTTTGTTTATATACTCTGAAGTGGATTGATGGATCATGAGATAGTTCTGTTTTTAATTTATTGAGAAATTTCTATGCTGTATTCCATAAGGGCTATACCAATTTACAATCCCACCAACAGTGCACAAGTGTTCCTTTTTCTCCATAA
>NW_005361913.1:1963268-1966503 GCF_000412655.1 Myotis brandtii | reverse complement strand
AGAGAGAGAGAGAGAGAGAGAGAGAGAGAGAGCCAGGGTCCATAATGTCCAGAATGACTGAAGGCTCAACTGAACACTGGAACTGACTGGAGCCAGTGCCAGCACAGCAATCCAGCACTGACTGTGAGGGGACTGTGGATCAAGCACAGAGAGAGAGG
Organism: Myotis brandtii; assembly: GCF_000412655.1. NCBI lineage: Eukaryota > Metazoa > Chordata > Mammalia > Chiroptera > Vespertilionidae > Myotis > Myotis brandtii. Next base: position 1,966,345 of record NW_005361913.1, on the reverse strand, counting down.
CCCACAGAGAGAGAGGCAGGGTCTGATCTGCAGCCTCCGTGGCAGCTGTTGATCAGCTGTTGCCTCTCTCTTTCTCTCCGGGCTTCGCCAGCAGCCGCGCCTCTGTTTCTCTCTGGGCCTTCGTGGGGGGGCTGCTGATCATCCCCACATCTTTGATCCAGCCCAGAGATAGGCCCAGAGGTGCTGACTGGCATATAAACTGACCAATCAGAACCTAATCTGGGTGAACTACGAAGGCAGAACCCAAGGTGGGGGCTGAGGAAGGGTTTGAGGGCAGCAGCTGTTTGGTATAAGGTGTAAGAAAACGGTTCAATTTTTTAATGACTGCTTTGGCAGTATAGTGCATTTGGCTGGCTATCAGTCCAGATATAGGGATTATGTGTTTTTGTCTTCCAAGAGCATCTCCTCCTGCTGAAAAAGGCTTTCCCTACCCATTTAAGCAATCCTATTTTATATAATCTATCTATACTAATAAAAGGGTAATATGCTAATTAGACCAGGTCAACCAGCCATCTTCCGGACGTCCGACTTCTTTCCAGACAAAGCCATAGTGGTGGGGGCTGAGGCAGAGGCAGTTGGGGGCAACCAGGGCAGCAGGGGAGGGCAGTTAGGGGCGATCAGGGAGGCAGGCGAGCAGTTAGAAGCCAGCAGTCCCAGATTGCAAGAGGGATGTCTGATCACCGGTTTAGGCCAGGATCAGGCCTAAACCCCGGTGGTCTGACATCCCCCGAGGGGTCCCGGATTGGAAAGGGTGCAGGCTGGGTTGAGGGAACCCCCTCTCCCCTTTGTGCACAAATTTCATGCACCTGGCCACTAATCCTCAATAAAATGAAAGACAGTGAATGTGGATTCAGAGTTTGTTTTACTCACCTAATTTTCTTAAGTTTTTCACCAGGCACATGTATGGGAGGCAAAACTTTACTTACACCCTTCTAATGTCTTCAGCTTGACCTTAAAATTAAATTGTCTTAAGCCAGTCTTAGGCAATCATGGGAACACACATTGAAGCCCTTCCTACATTCACCAGGCACATCTGAAATAATAGCCTGCAAAGACTATCCTTACTGAACACTGAAATGTCTCTAATGAGACAAATTGTTCTCCAAAATAGAGTGGCCTTGGACATTATTATTGCCTCGTAAGGAGGAACCCACGCTATTAATCAAACAGAATGCTATGTGTTTATGAGTCTGCTAATTTTTTAATCTTTATTAAATTACATGAGGACACAAGTGAATGCCTTTGAGTGATCCAACCTCCAGGAGGGGACTTAATAAATCAGTGGTTTGGATCATGAGGCTATTGGTGTAAAAAATTGTTACTTATTTTGGAAAGAATGATCTTAATCTCTGTTTTCTGTTGCACGTGCCTACATTTTTGCTATAGTCTCAGTCTGCAGTGTAGCCAGAGAGCCACCCAACAAGCCCCCTCCATACTAGTGAAACCCCTTGCTGATCGCTCAAGGCACACAGTGAAAGAGTGGGGTGCGTAAGACTAAGAGCCACAAAGAATGAAGTTTTGAAGAAGGCCATTAAGAAGATATGATCACAGATTGACGCACAAGCTGGACCTGGGCAATAGGAGGCACCTTATCCCCTGCCCCTCTCACAGGACTGTACATTATGCCCAACATTCTCAAGCCTGACTGGTATGGCTCAGTGGATTGAGCATAGCTCCATGGACTAAAAGGTCTGGGGTTTGACTCCCAGTCAGAGTAAATGCTCAGGTTGTGGGCTCAATCCCCAGTAGGGGGTGTGCAGGAGGAAGCCAATTGATGTATCTCATTGATGTTTCTATATCTCTCTCCCTCTCTTTCTTAAAAAGAGAGGGAGAGAGAGAGAGAGAGAGAGAAAGGAAGGAAGGAAGGAAGGAAGGAAGGAAGGAAGGAAGGAAGGAAGGAAGGAAGGAAGGAAGGAAGGAAGGAAGGAAGGAAGGAAGGAAGGAAGGAAGGAAGGAAGGAAGGAAGGAAGGAAGGTTGTTTTAAAAATAAATTGTTTTAAAATATGTAGACCTGAGAAAGCAATATAGTATTGAGTCCATCTGGATGGTATATGTGACTGAACCCAGGTAAGGCTTCTACAAAACACTTAGGATTCTGGTGGCCAGGTGCATACATAAATCTAGTCATATTTTCATCACCCAAGACAAGCCTCTTAAGTAATTTCCCTTGCTTCTTAAACCTGCCACCTACCAGTTTGAAGTGGTCTACCTCTTTCTTCCCTATCATCTTGTCCTTGTTTTGGGGATCATTTTGGGAACCAACACAAATGAAAACTTTTCACTTATCATAATATGCACTACATTCACCCATGCTGTTTCAAATGGTAATATTTCATTCTTTTTATGGCTGAGTAATATTCCATTATATATATGTACCACCACTTTTTTATCATCTCATCTTGTACTGGGCTGCATATCTGGCACTTCGGCCAGACGGGGCGCACTGTCTTGTCTGTTCCTAAAACACATACATAGGAAGGTACTGACATCAGGCCAGGCCTTGAGATATGGTCTAATGGCCCCTTCCCAGCATGCTGTACTCTCTGTTCCTAGAACACATAGATAGGAAGGTAATGATGCTATACTGTGTTGGGAACTAATTGTGTAAACAAGGCTTTGTAACTAACTTTGTGGTTTTTGCAAATAAAAACGCTGTATCTCTTGCAGTCAGCGCTGCAGTTCAGCCTCTGCTTCGGCAGGGTGCTGTAACTGTAGTCAGCTGGCCAGCTTAATAAAGGCTCTTAAATTTAAATTCTGAGTTGGTGGTCTATCTTGCTGAGTGAACCCACAACAGTCTATGATGGGCACTTGGGTTGCTTTCATATGTTAGCTATTGTAAATTATGTTGCAAAGGACATAGAGGTGCACCTATTATTTTGAGTTAGTCTTTTGGGCTTCCTCAATATATACCCAGAAGTGGAATCATTGGGTCATAAGGCAGTTCCATTTTTTATTTTTTGAGGTAACTCCATACTGTTTTCCATAGTAGCTGCGCCAATCCACATTCCCACCAACAGTGTATGAGGGTTTTCTTTTCCCCTATCCCAGTGGTCGGCAAACTGTGGCTTGGCAAACCG
>NW_005361913.1:1920003-1962464 GCF_000412655.1 Myotis brandtii | reverse complement strand
TGCTCTGAGCCCGACCAGGGGCTGCACCTAGGGATTGGGCCTGCCCTCTGCCACCCGGGAGCAGGCCTAAGCCAGCAGGTCATTATCTCCTGAGGGGTCCCAGACTGTGAGAAGGCACAGGATGGGCTGAGGGACCCCCTCTCCCCCTGAGTGCACAAATTTTTGTGCACCGGGCCTCTAGTACATTATAAAGTATGTAATTATCTAACCACTACGCTGTGCACCTGAAACTGATATAAAATAATATTGAATGCAAACTCTAAGTGAAAAATAAAATTTTAAAAAAGGAGAGCTTTTGAGTTCACCAACATGTAGAGAAACTGAATACCAGTTCATTTATAAAAAGATATATTTAATTATTTAACTGTATATAAGCTATTACCTTAATAGTCTGATGTTTCTATCACAGTGAATCATTTCCTCAAAAGAAAAGGGAAGAGAGTAAGTGTAACAGCCTGTTGTAGAGACTGGAACCACAGGCAGGAGGGTGCTGCAAAGTCAGGAGAGTGCAATTGTTCTGCAAGAAAAGAAACTGAAATTAGCTATCAATAAGAGTAAATTGAGTTTCTGTGGCTCCTTGGAAGTTGTTTTGTGGTGTATGAGTACTTGAACTTATGATTTCAGTGTCAGTTACATGAGTGAGCAAGGATAAAATGGAAGAAGTGGAGAAATATATAGTTAACTTGAATCTTTAGCTTTGTCTTAAAATGATGAATTGAATTTTTTGATAAGGATACATTTTTATTAGTCATCTGATGGCATATTTTCATTGTGTCACAGCTTAACTAATTTTGGTGTTAAGCCTCTAAATATTTACTAGAAAAGTATTGATTTGCTCTTTGTATTTTGCTAAAACCTGTGCAAGTTTTGATGAAACAACAAATGAGCAGTTTATTTTATTTTATTATTTTATTTTGGTATTGTTCTAATTCCAAAGATTGTCAGCTCTTAGGAAATCCTAAAATATTTGAACATAGTATATTATGCCAAGAGTCACCACTGACTAGCAACAACTAGGAAGCACGGGAAATGTAATAGAAACAAACTAAACAATCTTCTGTTGATATGTCAGAAAACCTTGCACCTTTATTGGTAAATAAAACATCCCAAGGGAGAAGTATCATAAATCAGTGAAGGACAAGGCCAAATATTACATATTTGATTTTAGTCCCTACATATGGGTACATTATAGCACATTATAAAATATGATCTCAAAACACAGGTAATCTGTAAAAAAATTAACCATTTCTATTACTATTTAACAGGCTATTGTGTTAAAAGATCCATAAAAAACTTGAAGGAGTTTTATGAATCTTATAGTGATAAATATAACTGAATTAAGACCTGGGATTGATAGTTCAGCAAAAAGAAATTACTCTTGTGATTACCAGGTATATCACTTTTACAAGTGTATTTTTACTCTGTTATAGTTCCTGGCCTTATCTTTAAAATTTATTGGAGTAGATTATTATTTTTAACAGCTCTGCGAAGAGAGAAATCAAGTAGAGTTTCAGGATTTAAAAATTATTTTGCTCAAGCAGCTTTATATCTGTAAGAAAGTAAAATTTCTGAAAACCAATGATGAAAATGGGCTTTCTGATTTTCTTAATATATGGGAAATCTATATACTCTCAAATAATTTAAATAATCATTATCTTTACTTTTCCTAAGACTTTAAAATGGAAATAATGACACACTCACTGTACCCACTTATTTGAATGTGATAAACATTAATTCAGTATTTTTAATTAGAATACATAAAATATTTAAAGAGTTGGGGTATGATAAAAATAAGAACCGTGTTATTAGGTAAAAATATATTATTCCCTGTGATGTGGTAGGTTTTTGTCTTGATGCAATATTTTCTGTAAATTTCTTCAAGGCTGTAGGTTGCAATAATCTACTTAGAAAATTTAGTTGCAGGTCATTTGATAAAAACGCTAGACATATGTCAAATTCCGTCTCCTTTAACAAATTGTCTATTTAATAAAAACTTAAACAACCGTTATGGGGAAACAACCAGAACAACTGGTCGCTATAATGCGCACTCACCACCAGGGGGCAGACGCTCAACACAGGAGCTGCCCCCTCGTGGACAGTGCACTCCCACAGGGGGAGCGCTGCTCAGCCAGAAGCAGGGCTCATGGCTGGTGAGTGCAATGGCGGTGGCAGGAGCCATTCCCGCCTCCGGTGGCAGCGCTAAGGAGCAGTGAGCCGAGAGGTAAGGAACAGCGAGCAGGCAGGCGGTAAAGAGTGAGGGGTCCTGGACTGCGAGAGGGCTCAGGCCAGACTGAGGGACCCCCCCACCAACACCAGTGCATGAATTTTGTGCACTGGGCCTCTAGTCTTTAATATAAAAAACATTCTAAAGCATTCACTTTCAATTTAATTGGCTGATTAATAAAACCTTAAAATATCCTCATTAATAGAACCTTAAAAAGTCTATAAATTTATAGTGTGATTCCAGTTTTGGTCTTTCATCTGTATTTATGGAAAATTATTTCTGAGATGGGCTGATTCAAAGTCACTTTGTGTACTCAGCTAAGTGAATTAATAAAATGTCTTAGCTACTTTATTTTCTATTATATAAACTTGTCAACTAGCATGCCACTATTCCTAAGCCTTTCAAAAATTGCAATTTGGCCCTAACCGGTTTGGCTCAGTGGGTAGAGCGTCAGCCTGTGGACTGAAAGGTCCCAGGTTCGATTCCGGTCAAGGTCATGTACCTTGGTTGCAGGCACATCCCCAGTAGGTGTGCAGGAGGCAGCTGATCGATGTTTCTTCTCATCGATGTTTCTAACTCTCTATCCCTCTCCCTTCCACTCTGTAAAAAATCAATAAAATATATATTTTTTTAAAATTGCAATTTGTTTCTATTAATTTCTAGGAATTCACATCTTATTTATTGGGATAAGTACTAACTGTTTCTTCTCAAACAAACTTTTATATAAACTCACAGCCTGTTAAGAAATCAGAAGCAATGACCAAATGGCTAATTCTTAGAGGTCTTAGATTTAAAGGTGTGTTAATAGAGACACCTGTAAAATTCAGCCTATACATTTTATATACACTTATATTTTTACAGTCAAGATCATGAAATACACAACTTAGGCTGATGGTTTGCTAACTTATAGAGAAAATGAGGCACTAAAGAATGGTAAGCAATAGACACAAAAATATTTTAAAATTTGTAAAAACAAGAGTCAGTCTGATTGTTGAAGATGCACTACAAAGAAAATAATTATTTGGAGAGAAACTAAAAAAAGAGTTTAAAATTTTTAAAAGACCAAACATCAAAGAAAACATAAGATAAAGGAGACAGAAAGAACTATCCAGCCCAGATGTTGTGGTTCAATGGTTGAGCATCTACCCATGAACCAGGAGGTCAGGTTTGATTCCCAGTCAGAGCACATGCTGGGTTGCTGGCTGGATCCCCAGTGTGGGGCCTGCAGGAGGCAGCTGATCAATGATTCTCTCTCATCATTGATGTTCCTATCTCTCTCTCCTTCTCACTTCTTCTCTGAAATAAATACAAATATATTTTTTTAAAAAGAATTATCCCGAGGTGAAAGAGTAAAATAAATAAATAATAAAGTACAGGAGGTAGCTTGAAAAATAAATGAGTTTTAGAATGGTGCAGGCTGCAAATGAGTTGATAAGGAGAGAGGAATTCAATAAAGAACAACAGAGGTTACTGAGGCAGAAAAACATTTCTACTTAAAAAAAAACATACTCTTTGCAATAAAGATGTTTAGATTAACTTAAAATGATGCATGTAGTCCGGTCGGTGTGGCTCAGTGGTTGAGCATTGGCCTATGAACCAGAAGGTCATGGTTTGATTCATGGGCAGTAGGGGCACACATCCGGGTTGCAGACTTGATCCCCAATAAGGGGCATTTAGGAGGCAGCTAATCAATGATTCTCTCTCATCATTGATATTTCTATCTCTCTCTCCATCTCCCTTCCTCTCTGAAATCAATAAAATGTATTAAAAAATAAATAATGCAAATACTAGTGAAGAATATTTTGACTTTTTATGGCTTTGCATACTGAGTTGGGCATGAAACTTGATTCATCTGAATTATATATTTGAAGTGAACACCTTGATGCTTAATTTATTATTTTTTAAATGAAGACTAAATCAGAGATTCATAACAAGTCAATAACCCAATCCTAATTATTGTTTTATGTTACTCATTGCAAATGTAACTTAATTGATTTACTCATTAGCCATAGCTCCTGTATAGTTATCGGGGGGAAAAAAACACATGCAAATAATTTTCTCCCATATTTTTTGAGGCCAGAAGAAATAGCAAAGGTACTACTGAAGTTTTATAAAAGTAACCAAACATTGATTATTCATTAAATTTTTAGTGTTCATTATTTCTTTAAAAAATTAGGAGGTAGCTTGCCATGAAAGCTACAAATACAGGACAAAGATTTAAGAAATAACAATAACACAAAGCACAATCATGAAAAATATCTTTCTTAAAACCTAAGGCTAAATATAGATTTAATGCAAGATTTATATTTGACTTTGCTGGAGTACAGAAACAATGGGTAATATTAGTTGTTTTATAGATTTCATCTAAGGACTAGGTATCAAGTCACAAGTAGAAAAAAAACTTTCCTTAACAATCAACTATAAGGGAAATCAAACACAACAAACTACAGAAAATGAATGAGGCCATGCACAATGTTTGTAATAACATTTTAGAAATAATTTTAAAAAGTCTTCCCTTTCCATAGCATTGTTCTTATTGGAGACAGAGTTATCATCCTACAATCTACCTCAGATTGTGTCACTTCACTAATTAAATATTTCAATGGCTTTACATTGCCTGTAACAGTCCTGACTGGAGCTAATTATGAAGATGCAGATTCCTGGCCCCAATTTAGATCTTTTGAATGCAAATATCTGAAGACAAGACCAAATAATTTGCCTTGTAACAGCTCCGTGGATGAATTTATGACACTAAAGTTCGAAAGCCTTTAGTCTCTAAGTTAAAGATTTTTCCATTTAGCAAAGTTTTTCTTCACTGATAACTGTACCTTTTGGGCTATCTGGATCTAGAACCTTGTGTATCAGAGCTTCCAACTGCTTCCCTTGCACTCCGCGTCCATCCTGCCTTTGCCTAGGCTGAATCTTCCACGTGGAGGGAGTACCCTTTTCCTTTTGATTGCTGAAGAATTTTTGTCTTACAAGAATCTGGGCTAAAGATTTTCTTTCTTATCTCTCTGATGCTTTTCCTAATCATCCCAGGTAGAACCAATGGTTTTGTATCTTTATCTCCATGACCCATTATACATTTACAAATTTCTTGGAGCTCTTAGAACTCATATCGAATTACTATACTCTTAGTTGCTAATATTCTCCACTTATTTTTTAGTGTCTCAATGATAGAGACCTGCATTGTCAACAAATATTCAAAATGAATTGGTAAGAAGGTGAAAAAAGTGTCAGAATTGATAACTAAAGCCAGTTTCCTGATAACTATTTCAAATTTGAATATGCTTCCTTAAAGTTATTTGTTAAAGATATACTCCATGAAATGTACATTCGACAAGTCATTTGTATCTACATGTAATAAATGACTAAATGAACATCTAAATAATTTTCAGTGCTATTGTCATTGTTGGTTTACTTGCTGAATGGAAGATCACAATTGAAAATCTATTACTCTTAATCAGAAATATCTAGAGGAAGATGTTAAGTTAAATAAGTAAAGAAAATAAGTAGAAGAACATAAAATACAATATGACAGACACTGTAAAAAATTAAAAAACAAACATATTCTACATGACTTTTTAAATCCTTTAGAACACCAAATGGGTTAATTTAATAATAACAATAATAATAATAATAATAATAATAATAATAAGTAAAGAATGGAAGAACATGTCTGAAAAAGGGAGAAGAGCCCCCTTGATGAAAGTAAGTGATTTTTGCTTAAGATAATTATAAATACCACCTTCCTGATATAGAGCAGGTGCTTGTACCAATCCCCAAGTCTTTTGTTCTGATGATGAGAGTGATATTTAATTAATCTATGCTCCAGGAGCTGATTAGCAGTGGAGACATCTTAATGCACCAATATTTGGTGGAACATTTGACCAAATTTGTACTTCATATCAATAAATATGCATTGGAGTCTGAGTATCAATTTTTAAGGTTTCTGTGACCTACAGAAATCTGAACTTCTAACTCATATAAAATCTAAACAAATAACTAGTTGTATAAAATCTGAACATCTAACTTTCCACTCTGAAATAAGATTATATGATTTACAACCCTTGATTTTCTTTCTTCCCCTATTCCCAACTCCAGATTTCTGTCTGGGACCCTGTATTTGAATCTTATTAATTCCCTCCTATTTTGTTATCTCTAATTATAGAGCTGTCACTATCAAAACCCACAAAAGAGGGAAATTTGAAAACATTCTGGATTTGTATTATACTATTCACTGCATTGTGGTTTTTTATATAGCTAGAGAGAGACAGCTTTAAATGAACTTTTCACAGGGGGGGAAAAATAGGTGAGTGTTTAACAGGAAAAAGAGGAATTGACAGATATGTAATTATTTTAGTGTCACCACTTTTTTTTCTTTTTCCTCCTTTGTCAGCTGCCTTCTCTCTTGACTCACCAACATACCCCCCGAAAGTTATTTTGTTCTGGACTCTTTCATCACATGTACAAAGCAGACCGAACAGGCATCTGCTTAGGTTTTCTTCATTAGGTGAAGCATGCAGAGTTGAACTCCAGGGGTTTAGGGATTGAAATCTTCATAATCCTGAGGGATTTTGCCCAAAGCAAGAGCAATAGAACTGCCCTGCAATTAGCAGTTTCAACACAAAAACTCTTCATGTGGGAACAATCCAGGAAGATCCATACAAAATCCAAAGAATACTTTTAATTTCAAAGGAGCCAAAAATGTTGAATGCCCAAAATTTGTGCATGTCAATATCCTTGTAATCCTACTGGTATCAATAATAATCACGATTCAGGTGAAGGAAATTGAAAAAAGTCAGAGGTAATATGCAAACAATGTTTTTACAAAATGAAAGGAAAAAGACAGGACAAAAATTCAGCTAGGCAATTACACTGATTTTACAAATTGCAACTGATAGCTGTTTCCATTAACTTGATTTCACATAGAGGTGTCATTCAAATGTAACAGATCTTATAAAACATATTCATGTTTCAAATACTTAGAAGGCTATAATTTGTTTCAGGGTGATGCCCCAATACATGCTTTGATATCTCATGGTCAAAAATGTTTTTATTCTTTACCTAAAATTTCTAAACTGAAAGACAAAAACAAAACACAACTTGTTATATATACTTTTATTTTTGAAATTAAATTATTTATAAATTTATATCAATAAAAGTATATAAATCAATTCTACATAATGTTAAATTATGACTTGTTTATAACTGAATTATATTATCACAGCTATTTGAAACTGTATTTTGGATACATTGTATAAAAAAGGAGAATGATGAACTAGAAAATTGCTTTAGGAATAGTACAATATTTATTCACAAATTCATATCTGACATTATTCTTTGACCTTTCACATTCATCCTATAAATATATATTAATATAAGTTCAGATTTGATTACTTTTATAAAACCTTGTTGGTGGATTGCTGAGTTTTCATTATATACTAGCTGATATTGGCTAAATGTTTTCCTATGAGCAAAATGTCTAAAACATTATATTATGACACATTATATAATTCATGATAATTACTACAACTGTGAAATTTTACTCTGAAATCAGGAGATGAACTAATTATTTTCCATAAGAATTGTAATAGTATCAGTTATTCTGAATGTAGATAGACTTGAGCCTCTGGAAGCCAGAATTTGGCTTAATTAAGGAAACATTTCTTCATAGGCATTGTGATCATTTATTTTATCCCATCCTACTTTTAAAGGTTGCTGAATTCCCTTCTCTTAATATACTGTAATTATTTTTAAAGTTTGCAAAGTAGGGATTATATTTAAGCATTGCTTAATTCTCATAACTCTAATACCATCACACAATTATTTTAAGACATAGGAAGTTATACATCACAATATATAAGAGGTGGTTTTGTTTGTGTGTTTTTTTTCAAAATAACTTGAATGAATGTCAGATTTATCTAAGGGAAAAATATTATTCCTACTTTATATAAATTTCTTCTCTCCCTAAAATGCAAATTAGTTCACTATTTGGTAGTGACTAACGATAGTAATAAATGACTCATGATTGCTGGTCTAGTGATAATGTTGAAGTACACTCTTCTATAACAAATAGCTCAATTAATCAAACTACCAACAAATACATGTGATTAGGAAAATTGTATCTCTTCCAGCTTTAAAATTCCAAATTTTATTTTACTGTGGGCAAGACTCAATGTGCCCTGATGGCTCCACAGTTCTTAAGGTTAAGCACAATGAGAAAAGAAAACAAGAACTCACATTAAAAATACTTATGCTAATTTTAGCTGGGGTAGCTTATTTTTCATTTATTTATTTAGTTTAGTTGGTATGCAATATTATGTTAGTTTTAGGTGTACAATATAGTGATTTGACATTTATATAACTTATCATGTGCTTATCACACTTAGTGTTACCATGGAAATTTATCAAAATATCATTGACTACATTCTCTTTCACCTTTTTCACCATCCCCCCACTCCCCTCTCCTCTGGCAACAATCAGTTTGAGCTCTGTTTCTATGAATCTGTTTTTTATTTTGTTGTTAATTTGTTTTGCTTTTTCAGATTCCATGCATAAGTGAAATCATGTGGTATTTGTCTTTTTCTGACTTATTTCATTTAGCATAATACTTTCTAGGTCCATCCATGTTGTCACAAATTGCATGATTTATGATTTCATTCTTTCTATTAATGAGCAATATTCCATTATATATATCGCATCATCTTTATCCATGCATCTGTCTGAGGACACCTAGGCTATTTCCATATCTTGGCCACTGTAAATAAAGCAGCAGTGAAGTTAGAGGTATTTACTTATTTATTTTTAAATGCGTGTTTTTATTTTCTTCTAATAAATGCCCAGAAGATTAATAGCCATTCTGACTGGTGTGAGTGGTATCTCACTGGGGTTTTGATTTTCATTTCCCTGATGATAAGTAGTTAAATTGTTGTTTAAAATTATTCAGTGCCATTCCCTACTTCACTTTCATGGAAGAATATAGTTCCCTGCTCCTTACTTTTGGGCTTGGCCATATAAATTGCTTGGCTAATAGGATATTAACAGTCATAATGCAAGCAGGAACTTGAAATGTTTACTGTTTGGTTGTGCATGCCCTCCTTTGCCTCTTCCAACCACAATCATAGCTAATAAGCTTATTCTTTAAAAATATTCAAAAAGGAGGGAACCAAAAGCAAAGGAATGTAGAGAAACAATGCTAGCCTTTCTACTCAACCACTTATTAGATCTCCCTGAAGGAAAATATAAAGGCCAAACTGATTTGTCAGCATATATGGCAATTAATTGCTACTGTTATTGATAAGCTGCTTTACCCTTTTTAAAAGGAATTAGCTCAGACCACTATCCTCCTTGTTCTTTCTCTCTCTTCTAATCTGTACTGATCAGGAGTAATTGAATCATAAATATTTTAGGTATTTTTTCTACCGTATTTTCTCCCTATCTGTGTGATAACTCCTTTGTTTCATCTATGATCTCCTTTTCTTCTGATGTCTCAAGCTCTGATTTCTTAACAGTTTCAGATCCTTATATTGAGCTTCTTTAGATATAGATCTGCTGGGCACACCACTCACTTTTCAAATCAAACATTCCAGAATTGATCTCACCGTATGTTTTGGAAATTTGCTCCATCCTCATTATTACTTTCACCATAAAACAGCCAATTAGATGGAAATTTGGAAGTCTTTTCAGAACCCTTAGTTTCTTCTATCTTTCCCATCCAAATGGACACCAAAAACTGTATGTGACTTCATGAAATATCCCTAAAATTCCTACTTCCCTTGTGATCATTTTCATTGACTCCATTTTGCTCTATCTCTTACCTAAATGAATACAAAGGCTTGTTAAGTGATCTCCCCACCACTAGTTTCTTTCTTTTTATTTTTAAGTAAATAGCTCTGTTTAACTACTTTTTCAATCATGAACTCCTCAAGTGAATCCGATTCTCCAAAAAAACATGTATAAATGCATGTACACAGAAAATCATATCTGTAATTAACGGGTCTGTGGATCTCTGAAGCCCTAAGGGTTGTGGATCCAGTAAACCCTAAAGGGTTTAGTTGCTCTAAATCCTCCTATGAGGCAGGTATTTTTTCAAAAATGCAGATCTAATCATCTCTTTCCTCTAATTAAAGCTCTTCAATAACTGCAAATCTTTTTTAAGACAAAATCCTAATATTTCAGTTTGAAATTGAAAGGCTCATTATCATTAACCTCACTATACTTCTTTATTTTACCCCCTTTTTCAAGTCTTCAACTTACACCATCAGATTCAGTCATATTTAAAGCTCCTCAAAAGTCCTAAACTGCTTATTCCACCCTATTCATCAGTTTTTCCCTATGTCAGCACACTCTTTCCCACATGTTTTTCTGTGAACTCCTGACCCAGTTCCTCTGCCACTTTCTCAATCAGAGCACTCATCCCTTCTTGGCATAATAGATTTATCATATGTCAAAGGCAAGGAGTCCATGAACTCTTTGGAAACCAGAAGGTGTCACTCATATTAGTGACATCCATTATCTTGCAGAGTATCCAGCTGTTAGTAAGTTCTCAATGTGAGTTTCTGTAAAGGAGATAGAGAGAGAGAAGAAAGAGGAGGAGAAGGAGGGGGAGGAGGAGAGAGAAGGAAGGAAGGAAGGAAGGAAGGAAGGAAGGAAGGAAGGAAGGAAGGAAGGAAGGAAGGAAGGAAGGGAGGGAGGAAGGGAATATGGCTATAACACAATTCTGTTGAACTAAAGACCTTACATGGGGTGGTGTAAGGGAAATTATATTCATGAAAAGGAAGAAAATTAATATATATGGATTATGTATTAAGTAGATATCACATAGGAAATTGTCCCACTCCCATTGTCACTTAGTTCTTATAACAGCTCTATTTGCTAAAGTTTATAGCTGAATTCAATGACACCCAGAGAGGTCAGACAATTCACAGCATCCATGGGCTGGGAAGTGATGCCGCTGAGACCCTGTCTGAATCTAAACCCCACTCTGTCACACCCATTAGTCCTCACAGCAAAACTAAACTAGAATTTTGCCCTTCACTCATTTACATATAACTTTACGTGGATCTTATGGAACTGTGATTATGAAAATCTAAAAATGCATGCAGATTATGCACCTACTTTCCAAAAATGCTAATTTTTTGTTTTTCTAAGCAAAGTTAGCTCATTTAAAACAAAGTGGTTATTGAGCAGATACCTATGCAAGTGTTCCAAACTTTCCTTATGGATATAAACGTTTAGGACCAGGCCTTGTAAATTATTCTTAACTAACCTTCCAGTTAATGTTTTCTTTTGCCTGACACACAAAATTAAGTTCCAATCAGAGCTAATATAAAATGTAAGAAAAGTAAGCCTGTTGCTTTCCATTTATTTTTCAAAAAAAATATCAACATAAAGAAACCAAGTTTACTTATTAGTGCTTCATGAAAAATAGAGACCCAAGTAAAACTAATGCTGCCAAAATTCAGGATCAGAAGCACCTAAAGTAAGCTTCTACATCCACAAGCATCTTACAGACCAGAGTGAATAGTTGCTTTTGTTAATTTTACAGGGACATAGATGAGAAATGGCTACAGGAATATTGTTTAGTACAAATCACATTATTCTTCTGAATAAGGTTGCCTAATGCACTGTTATGTTTTTTTGCATCTATTCTCCAGCTGCCTGGTGCCTCCTTCCCTCATCCAGCACCCTCTAGCCCCGCCCTGTGCAGTGGGCTGGGCTGTGCTTGCCTGAGTATAGGTTGAATGTGCTCTTCCTCTGGCAAAGACACCAGAAACTGACATCTTCCCTGAATTCTGGCTTATAAAGAGGGTGATTATTTTTGCAGCTGCTTTTGCTCTTTACTGCAAAAGTGTTTATTTCTCAAATGTCCATTTTTAAATCATGGGGTGGTCTCCATTTTGGACAATAGAAGTGTTTCTCTTCAGTCATTTCTCTGCTCATTTTTTTAGTGATCTTTTGATGGTTATCGTCAAAATGTTTTAATTCAACTTTTGCTAACATCTTAAATGCTTTTTAATACTTAATGATTCTTATCCAGTAGCTACCAAAGAGAGTCTTGAATTCTAAGCTTCTCCAGGTTATTAAAAACTAGCAGTCCAATGGTCCCACTTTTTTCTGATAGAACAACAACAAAAATAGAATTGTTATAAACAGCATACACAATACTGAATGTACTGAAAGAGTACTTTTTATTGTAGTGCTAGGTTTGTTTATTATAATGTGAATAAAGAAATTGTGAGTACCATTGAAGAAGTCTTCATGTTTAACATAAAACCTACTGGTTTGTTATCTATCACCTCAGCATTCAGACCTTGGCTAACTAGTTTCAAGATGCTTCCGTCCCTAAGAAATACAGCTAATTCAGCCAAATCTCTTTTGATCAGTAGTAGTCATAGCTTTTGAAAAGTTTAGAATCTCAGGTTGTTAAGAAATGGACCTGGAGAGTGATCAAGTTTAATCCTCTTTATTTTACTTAAATACAAACTTACACACAGAAACTGCAGAGTAAATTCTGAAATTTTAGTGTACTTCAGAACCTGGAGGCCTTGCTAATTCACAGGTTGCTCGACCCCATGCCTAAGGTGTTTTATTTCAAGAAGCCTGGATGGTCTTAGAGAATATTTATTTATAACAAGCTGCCGGGTGATGCCGATGCTGTTGGTCATTGTGCTACGATGCTGTGAGAACCACTGGCCTAAAGGGTTATCCCGAGGGACCACCAGGATGGAAACCTGTACCTCCTCATTCCTAAAGCATTGTTTGGCCATGTGACTGAATGTCTTTTGCTGAGGTGAGTTTAATTCCAAGAACGATATATAATAACCCCAAATGTCTTCTAAGCTGTATCACTCCATCTTGGAAGTTAAATGACCATGATAAGGAGATTAGGCTAAAACAGTATTAGCATTAGGTTTAGCAAAAGCTAAAGTATCGCCAAAAAGGAAAAAAAGAAGGTAAAATGTGAGGGAGATTTTTACCTAAATTGAACACTGTCCACTTTTTTTGTTTGTTTTTAAAGAAGGAATATTTGAAATTCATGTTGGAGCGTCTTTTTTTTAATATAAGATGATGTAAGTTGAATAATCATATATTAATATTATTAATATAAACAGTATGTTACAGTTTTTTTTCTAGGCTGATAGAGGACTTAAATACCAGGTAAACAGCCATGCCTAGTCTTTTCCAATTAGATTGCTGTCTGAAAACCACCCTAAGCCTAGTTTTATCTCTAAGTTGTAGGTGTAACTACAACATAGGCCTCCAACCCTCTATCTGCTGAGCTAAGCAGGTCTTCAGCACCACTCAGTAGGCAACACCACTTCCCACGGCCGCACGTCTATGGGAAACTGGAACAGCTCATGAAGGCAGGCGTGCCTTCATTTGAGAAGGACCCACAAACAGCGATATCTGCCTATGTTAGAGCTATACTCTTTCATCATATTTCTGTTCCCCAGCCCCTTACTCCAACTGTACCAAACATAAAAGTATCCATTGAAGAAAATTCATTATGGTATGAAAGAAAACTAAAGAAAAAGAAAGCCTACTTATTCTATAATCTGCAATGTGTATAATTTGGGGCTTTATTGGACCTTCTTTGTAAGTGAATTATAAATAGATTGATTAAGGTTAATAATCAACATGAAAAAATCAGGAAGCACAAAACTTGGGGAAAAAATTGAAAAGTTACCTTAGAAATAGATATATAACCACTCTTGAAAACATCTTGGGTTCCTAAGGGGAGCCACTTGACTCACGAAAAATTATGAGCAATGCTAGAGTTACAAATAGGTTACAATTATCTATCTCTACAAATGAAAACTTTGCACTTTCATAAGTGATTGCAAGTTTTCCACCTTGTCTTGCATGTTCCTGGCCGTAGTGTACAGATTAATCTCTATTTCCCCTCATGCTCAGCTCCAGTTATGGGACACCTCACAACCCAGGTGTATCGTCATCACAACGGCATTGTTCATCAGTTTCATGTTTTTGGGATGCTCTTTCCCCTTCTCCTTGCCTATTTACTAATAAATACTCCCACTATTTCAAAGCCTGGACAAACAGCTGTGTCTTCTGTTCAGCTGCCCTTATTAATTTTTGTTCATACAGCATTCCTTGCCTCTCTGTATGGTCACAGCAATAATTAATTTTTTACACCAAAGTTCAGCACTGAAGCACTAGTCTTCTTGCTTTGTTCCCAAGTTTCAGGGAGTATATTTTCTGTTGGTACAGTAGGGGAACATTAGAGAAACTTAATAAGAGCCTAATTATGAGTAGTATTTGATTTTTTAAAAATTTAATATGGTTTCTAGCCAATAGTCTCCAATCCTACCCATGGACCATGGCCTCATTGTTAAGAACAGAGGTTTGAGAGTCAGACTGTCTGGGTCTGAGTTTCACTTCCACCAATTAAAATCTGGCAAGTTAGTGGTGTTTGTTATACCTCAGGTTCTTCCTGGACAAAACAAAGATGATAATAATATGTATTTCATAGGGTTGTTGTGAATGTTAAATGAGTTAGTAAGGCAATTAGAACAGCATCAGACCATGCAGGCACTCAACAAATATGAATTGTTATCATGATTTCTATTTATGAAAACATTTATTGTTATCCCTAAATAGATTTTAATAGGAGATCAGTAAATTACAGCAACTATACTATAATTATACATCACAGTATTGGATGAGGAGTTAGATGCCAAGCTAAGACATAACTGGTTGGTATGGCTCAGTAGTTGAGTGCCAACCTATGAACCAGGAGGTCATGGTTCTGTTCCTAGTCAGGGCACAAGCCTGTGTTGCGGACTTGATCCCCAATAGAGGGCATGCAAGAGACAGCCAATCAATGATTCTCTCTCATCATTGATTTTTCTATCTCTCTTTCCCTCTTCTTTCCTCTCTTAAATCAATAAAAATATGTTTTTTTAAAAGACATCATAGTCAACTTGAACTCAACCTCTTCATTGACCTAGACTTTTTAAAATGAGATAAGCAATGAGACCTCTATTGGCTTGGTTAAATTAAACAAACTATAAAGCAATACAAAGCTTTCAATAGGTGTTTTGCGCAGCCAAGATCAGTGGTCAGAAAACCCATACAAATCACCCAGTTCCTTTAGGAAGAGAGAGGAAAAGGATTTCTGGCTAATTTAAGAGCCTTGCAAAGTCTGAAGTATGTGACTGTCTATTGCTTCTGGTGTGCACTAAGACTAGTAAATATTATGGGAAGTGTATCACAAAAAATAAGAAATGGAGCCCTGCCCTTGCTGGTTTGTCTCAGTGGATAGAGCATAGTCCTGTTGACTAAAGGGTCCCTGGTTCGATTCCGGTCAAGGGCACATGACTGGGTTACAGGCTCAATCCCCAATAGGCGAGGTGCAGGAGGCAGTTGATCAATGATTCTCTCTCATCATTGATGTTTCTATCTCTCTCTTCCTCTCCCCTCTTCTCTGAAATCAATAAAAATATATTTTTAAAAAATGGAGCCCTGAGTAAAAATGTAAGCACTGCAAATATAATTAAAACAAGAATGAAATGATAAAAGTTACACCCTTAAATGTAGATTATTCAAAAAACATAGATCATTATCTCAAAACCAACTTCCTATCTGGTTTTTAAGTCTTCTAGATCTCTTTACATTTTGTTTCTATTTAGTGACTGTGTGTGAATGAGAAACCTGATGTGTAAACTTGCCCTCATCTTTGATGTTGCCTGGTAGAGGCTTTTTCATTACAACTACTCAGAAAGGATATGAATAAAATGACTGGAATTCCCCGTAGTGGATTTCTTCTTTTGTAAATAAACAACCTCAGATTAAAGTCAATTTCAAAAAAAGTTATGCCCTTAGAAAATAAAGGCTTATTATAATATTTCAGGAAATAACTTTTAAGTATACTGTGACTTTTGTCAAATACACACACATCACATTATTTTTGCTATAACTTTAGTTTATCATGTACATTTTTCTATATGAAGCAATCACAGAACTGAAAAGATAGTATTACTCTTAAAGTGCCATTATGGGAGTATAACTTATGAAATTTTTAAAAGATTAGTTTAACTAACTAATAGGTTGTCCATGCCCTATAGAAATTTAGAATCCAAGATGAGAAATGCTGAGGTTGTTATAAAATAAACACAATATCTATAGAAAGCAAGCAAAAGAAGGGAAGGGGAAAATCATTGCCTTAATTCCATTTCAAGGGAAAAGTCTTCAGAGATGAACAGAGAGTGGTGGAGCACAGAGTTAGCTAAGAATAAGTCCCTCAACTACTAAGTGCAGAGAGAGAACCAGAGTAGGCCCAGTAATGGAATACAACCAGTGGATGAAACAGTCTCTTATCAGTATATTGTCTGTTCAAATTAGTCCCTTTGCTAAGAATTCCCCACTCTTTTCTATCTCTACCTGCCTGGACATACATTTAAAAAATAAGCCCATTTAATTAAGTCCATTCATATCAATAAAGTACACAAAATAGAAAATAATAATCTATAGTATTAGAAATCAGGATAATGGTGAGCTTTGGGAGGGAAGTTATTGAATGGGCAAGCAGGTTTTTCTGGGTCACAGTTATATTTTGCTTTCTTCTCTGTGGTTTTCACTTTGCTGTACACATTCGTGGAGCTGCGCAAGTATTATTTGCCCACTTTTCTGAATGTGTGTTTTATTTCATAACCTTCACATAATTCAAATATCAACTCACATCACCTCTTCTATGAAGCTTTTTCTGCAATACCTTTTCCATCTTAGGTGACTTCCTAGCCTTCTTGGACCTATAATATAAAGTTAGTTAAAAGCAAAAGATCATATTATTTTCTGTATTATCACCAGCGACTAGAAAAGGACTATTATTAATCTATTCTTAATAAATGACTAATGATTTAATTAATAATTGAATAACAAATACATATGATTTACATGATCAAAAATATAAGTGCCAAGAAAGTAAGACATTTAAAAATTGATGACAATCAAGAACTTGAAGAAAATGTTAAGGACAGTTCTTAACTTAGACTGAAATGGTTAGTTAGTAGATACTGATTAACAGTATTTTATACTCTAAAAATTTTAAACTAATATGGAAGTTGAAAATTATAGGTACTCTTGCCTATAACTTATTATAATTATCACATATATATGCAAAAAATATATATAGTCTTATTCTTATATTTTTATTAAAAAGGGCTACTAGTCAAGGAGATGTATTTAAACCATTGTTAGTAATTTAATAATAGAAACTTCCTGATAATTTTAACCTTTGATGTTTTTGCTAATTAATACTTATTGAATCTCTTCTATTTGACAGAATTTTCCATATTCTGGAGATACAAATATAAATAAATTCCTTTTCTCAGGTTAGTTACAGGTTAGTGGGAAGATAGAAATATAAATGTAATAAGCATTAACTAAAGATTAACACAGAATGCTGGGGAAAGTTGTTGAAGTTACACTTAAGATAAAAAAGTCCAGACCTGAGACTTTTGTAGAATTTCAAGCTAAGCAGATCTCTTGACTGCAAAGATGTGTCTTAATGTGAGTTGTGATGACATACACTCCAAGTTCATGAGACTAGAGGGCTAATGGGAAAAGCACAACTTGGGCCTGAGGATATAGGAGAGTTATAGGAGGTTCGTGGATGTCTCATATTTCCTGTGAGGCTGAAAGCAGAAATAGTGTCCTTAGTTCATGACTCTATCATTTATGGTAAATTTTCATATTCTAGCTACCTAATTATAATTGTTGATTTTTGAAAGCAGCGATACAGTTATGAGTTCTGGTTTCATCTTTAGCATGTAAAGATTCTGAAGTCATCATTTTCATCCTTACAACAATAAAAAGTTGGATAAAGTGAAAATCAATGACTTTTCTTAAACCCATCTGAGAACCACTGTCCTAATATTTTGAAAGAGAGAGTACATCCAGAAGTAAAGCTGAGATTTGCTTACCTGTCAGAAGCTGCTGGATCTCTCCTTACTTGTTAAAGCTGAGATTTGCTTACCTGTCAGAAGCTGCTGGAGCCATAAACTGGTAAGAACTCTTACCTGGTAATTGTGATGAATTACAGAAGGTCTGACATGAAAATTTGCAACAATATAAGTGCTTATAGTCCTTTGGGGTGGTCCACAATTGCCCCCAAGAAGATACACAGAAAATCCCCTCATGGCTCTGGCAGGGAAAGGGCAAGAGTAAACATTGTCAAATATGCTCAGAATCCTCTCCATAACAAAAGCCTATTCTCCAGGGAAAAGGATTTTGCCAGAACTGGAGGAAGGAAACTTCTTCCACTCCCTTCCACAACTCTCTCATGTCTTTCTGTATCAACTAAACTGGAAAACAAAACAAAACAATAGTAACAGCAACAAATACAAACAAACAAACAAACAAACAAACAGAACACAGAGTCAACAGGGTAGGACGTTAAGGGAATGAATTGAAAAAGATGCAGCCAGGCAAGGGAGTATAAGGCATTTGTGAATGTTATGGCCCTGAGACACAGGCCCACAAAAGACTGCTTTGCAATCATAAGATTGTAGATTATACTCCTACTTCACACCAGCCCTCACTCTAGCAGGTCACCAGTATCATAAAATGAATTCCAACTGAAAGAGCTACAAGACACAGGATCTCTCTGAGAAGTCTCTAGCACCTACAGGAAATCGGAAACACAGCACAAGCCATAGCCAGACTAACATAAATCTTTAAACTCTGGCTTGTCTACTTCAGTTCCTAGTATAGAAGAAAACAACATGTTCAAGCTGTTGATGTGAAAATGCAAGACATTCCAAATAGCAAGGAAACACAGAGAAAGAAACCATCATACTCAGATTCAGATATGACACAGGTTTTGGAATAATCAAAATGGAAAATTAAAATAGGTATGATAAATATGTTAACAGTTATAACGGAAAAAGTAGTTAACATGTAGGAGCAGATGGGTAATTTAAGACGAGATATGGAAGCTCTAGAAATAATGAAAGAAAACACTAGAAATCAAAACTCTGAAATAAGGAGTACCTTCAATGGGTTCATCAGTAGACGACATAGCTGAAGAATCACTGAGCTTGGTTACAGAGCAATAGAAACTTCCTAATCAGAGTGCAAAAGAAAAATTATGAAAACAGGCCAAAAAAATCCAGAATGTCTAATAATGTGGGACAATTTCAAAAGGTATAACATATACAAAATTAAAATAACAGGAGAAGAAAGAAAGACTGGAGCAGAAGAAATATTTGGAATAACAATGGTCTAGGATTTTCCAAAAACTGTTGAGCATCAACAAACAGGGGTCCAAGAAGATTAGATGACAACAAACAGGATAAATATCAAAGAGCAACATAAAATCTCATACACCTAAGACTAAGATACTCAAACTACAAACAAAAATGAACAAATAAAACCAAACAAAAACAAACAAAAAAACAAAGAAGGTAGAGTTCAGAAAAAAACACCCTACCTATAGAGGAACAGGAATAAGAATTACAGCTAACTTCTTGTCAGAAACCATACAAGTAAGAAAAGAGGGAAGTGAGATCTTTAAAGTGTTTAAAAATATGTTGGTGTGGTCATAGACTTTAAAATTTAATATTAACAATGATAACCTGAGAAACTACTTATAAATACAGAAAACTCTCCCCAACCTCAGAAAATTCTGACCGAGAGGCTCTTATGTAGGATCTGTAGGGCTGAATTTCATCCAGTAATTCCAGGTGATTCTGGCCCAGGTACTTTATATATCACATTTTAAGAAACACAAACTATGTTACAACAAAAATGGGAAGATAGGATTAGACTTTGCTTTATTAGAGCAAAGCTTATGAGTGAAAATGGAGGGAGACAGGTACTTTGAGAGAGACCACCATGAAAGTTTTATATCAGGCCACCATGAAAGTTTAATTTCAAGTTTAGAAGAGAAAAAAAGAAGGTTGAGTGGAAGTGTCCTAGACTGCCAACTAGTCTAAGGAAAATTAGTTCAGGACCTTGGCAAGTTCTTGAGACAAAATAGGCTGTCACAGGCATTTGTGAATGTTATGGCCCTGAGACACCAGGAAGAGGCCAACTTTAGTGTTGTAGTCACACAGCCTTTAGTTTGGAGCATCCCATTGAAGTGTGGTCTCAGGACAAATGCTGTGATGGATTTCAGAGCACAGCATCTGTTGTTGTGTCTATACAATGGTGGTTGTGTTGTACTGATGTATTCTCATGTCAATCATACCAAATAAATTATGAAATCAATTTATATTTTTACAACTTAATCATTCTCAAGAGGTAATTAAATCTCAGATAAGTTATATATTTTTTCCACTGATCACATAAATAGTAAGTGGAAGATTAAAACCAAGCTTTTCTTGTTCTTAGGATATAATTTATTATTTCTAATGCTAGTACTATTTCTACTCTATGAAGAAAATGGAATTAAAATATAACATGCAGCAAACATTGAAATGGCTAGTCTATGGATGAGGAAGGAAAACTGATTGTCAGGATCACTTATTTTTTTTTTTAATTACTGAAAGACAATTATTTCCATAGTAAATCAGGAAATAAATTCTTCCAGCAGATATTTCCCAACTTTTAGTTATTGTTTCTTAGCATCAAATCTATCCTTTTCTACTCTTTTAAAATTGGGAATGAAATCCTAAAACCCTATTTCTGCTTGGCTATCTGTCTCTGTTAGGTTTTGTCAGTAGGGACACTGGGAGGTGTCTACATAGCTGGAGGAGGGAGAAGGAACTCGGCCTATCATGATCATTTCCTGTATGTACTCCACTCCCTTCTCACCTGTTTCTTGTCCCTGAGTCAGCCCAGCAATGCTTCTTCACTCTAAGAGCATCAGTTCCTGATTGAACTAGAAACTGAATCAATAGCACTTTCAACAACTCTTGGAGAAGCAGCCTTATAACATATACTCTTACCCCATGGCAGCACTAGCCAGCTAGTGCCTCCTCCTCAGAGGGAGAGAGTCTGGGTTCCAGCCCTTTAACCCTTCTTCAGCTCAGAAAAGCCAACACAAGGAAGCAGTGTCTCCTCCTCAGGATCCTAGTTTCCACTCATGAGGCTCCTCTAAACTTCCATGTTGTAATAATTCCAACCTATTCCTTCTATTCCATAGCTATGGGGGTGGAGGCTGCTTGCTTCAATACTAGCTCTGTTATTCCTAGTATTCTTTTCCCATCTTTTGAATAGGCAAACCACTTTATATCCACTTTATACCAGTTAATTCTTATGTTGAGTTATTTCTGTTTGAATAACAAGTATGGTTTTTGTCTCCTGAGTGGACCCAGACTGATAGGATGGGAAGAAATGAAGGAACAGTTAATCCCATGCAAATGATATCTAACATTAGATTATATCTGGGTTAGAATATAAGTAAGAAGATATATGATCCAAGCCAAGTACAAATAGGCCTTAGTTGGAGTCTAAGAAATAGGTAAATCCACAAAGATTCAGAACAAGTCATTTGAGTATGTAGGCACTATAAAGCTGATTTTAAAAGTCCATTTGGTAGTAAATAAATTTGGTTACTGCTAATTATCCACTTCTTAAAGTTATCTCTTTTTGTTCAATTTAAAGTAACGTTTCTCCAGATAACATATACCAGTGATTCTCAATGAAGTTGAAGGGAGTTGATTTAAATTGTATAGTTAGCAAAACATGCATAGAGTTGAGATGTGTTGCCCAAATTTTTGCCATGCATAGAGTCAGAGCTGGTGGACATGGGTATCCCAAGAGTTACTGTTTTACTGCAATAACATCAGTAGATACAGAAAAGTGATCTCAGAAACATGCTTATGAACTTGTTCCATTTACTGTGTAATATTGTTGAAGATAGTTTCTTTTAATTGTTATCATTATGGTAGTTGGATTAATCAGGATAGGCTAGCTTTGAATTAGTAACAAACATAAAAGTTTATTTTTCATTCACACAGTATTTACGGGGGGATTAATGGCTCTACAAGGAAGCTATTTTCAGTGACTCAGAGAAAAAGGCTGTTTCTTGTAGTTCCATGACTTTTTCCTCCAGGGCAGTGAAAAAGAAAGCAGACTGGCTTCGATGTAGTTCTGAAGTGGTCCAGCCCATAAGAGAAACACATCAGTTTCAATTATGTCTATTGGCTTGATAATGTATGCACATCATCTTAACTTTCAGGTGGCTGAAGAATGTGGAGGGAACACACTGATGTTCAATAATCAGTAAGTGTCTCTGCCACATCAGTCCTCATTGATTCATGGTAAGACTTGTGTACTTCTGTTATAAAAATAATTTTGAATTTGAGAATTTGCAGAAATTTTAGGGCATGTACCTCTTAGATGTCAAGGGTCAACTGCAAAGAGAGGAAGAGAGGCAGCTCAGATGTGTTGTGTGTGTTTTTTAATTACTGAAAGACAATTACTTCCATAGTAAATCAGGAAATAAATTCTACCAGCATATATCTCCCAATTTTTAGTTATTGTTCCTTTTCTACTAGAATAGGTGCATGTGGAGAAGAAGACTTGTCTCACAAACCCATTTGCTGTCTTCTATTTTAACAATCTTAGAATGACAAACTATTTTTTCCACATCTAAATTATTAGAATTCTGGAAGATCTTGGCATTATAGCAACAGGTTTAATTTAAATCTGTAAAATACAACTATAGCATTGTATTAAATGTGGCAATTTAAACTCATCTGGGTGATAGAATAAAATATTCACAATGATCTTATGGATAGCTCAGGTCATAAATGAAGCTTGATTTCTCATGTGTGGTGTAATCATGCAAAGAGTTCAATGCATAAATAACAACAACAGCACAAAAAATCCTAAATGTAGTCATTGCTAACATGAAACAATTGTGATTATTTTAGACATTTTGCCAAAATGATAGTCATAAATAAAATGACCCCACTTTTTAGCAAGCAGTGTTAGTTGAATTGCTTTTACTAATGTTTGCTTGTTCTCCACAGAAGGTCATTCTTTTAAATAGTGTATTGATAATCACATTCATTCTGGAACATATATGACAAACTTAGGTCAGATTAATTTTAGAAGTACTCTCATGAATAAAAAGCTAGTGAATGGGGATTATAGTTGATATATAGTTGACAAAATAAAGTCAAGAGCCTGACTATGTTCAATTTAGCAGGGTTTCTTTTGTGAAGTACTCACACTTTAAGTTGATTTTTGTCATTGGTTGGGTTTCACAGGAGCCCTGTGTTCTAATATTGCTTTTATTCTTCATAAGGCATACCTCTGTGTACCCATAACAAATCGGCATTGTCTTTATTTGTAGCAAGTTATCATTAAGAATAAATTGCAATTAATGCCCCCTCTGGATCTCTCCTTACTCGGATGTAAATTAACCTAAGTGACAAAGTTGCAAATAAATGTTAGACCGAAAAGAACTTTAGAATTCCCCTTCTCCATTCCAATTTCTTCATTTAACAAATGAGAAATCTGAGTCCTAAATAATGGCTTGTAACGTAACATATAAATTAACTTACACTCACGTGCCCTAATTGTAAAATGAAGATAGGAATTCTGTTCTCATCTACTTCTAGAATCAGATTAGATAATGTATATAATTTTTTTTGAAAACAGTAAAACTTGTAATAATAGTAATGGTAAAGATCATAAAGATAACATTTATGGAACACCTGGTATGGACCAGGCACTGTGATTTACATACATGATCTTACAAATTACCACAACCCTATCAGAAAGTTAATAATAACACTTAGTTCCCCAGTTGAAAAATGAAAAAATGGAGCTCAAAGATTTGCTGTGGGTCCTAGGCTAGCCAGTGGTGGAGATGGGTCTTAACCTAGCAGCCTAACATGAAGCATAGCTCTTTCTCTTTACTTATGACCTAAGAATTCACACCCTTTTCACAAGTGGCATCTGTACTGGACCACAATTTTCTCACTCACAGTACAGGGTTTTCCTATCGTTATAAATTAGTTTCATAAGGTTCTTTTGGAAACAGAGAAATGGAAACTGCCTGTCCATTTCTATGCTTATTTTGATGTGTTCTTTATTGTTAGCACTGAAGTTTTAACTAAGAACAGAAAATAGGACACTTTCTGACACTACAATAGATGTTTCAGCCCAATGCCGTGGTTTTCTATCTGCTCTATATTTTGCCAATGGATCCTGGATGTGCCCAGTGCTATCATATCCGAACAAACCTCTCATTACTTTTGTGTTCTGTTCCCTTGCTGCGATAAGCATGAAACTATCACTGCCTACCAGGAATGTAAAAAAGAACCCAATGATCATGGCCATGGTACCTGTGTGTGTGCTGTACATCCAGGTGCCTGATGATGTTAAGATGCTGCCACCTTCTGTTTAGCCCAAGAGCTGTTGATGCAACCTGTTCCCACAGCTTCCTCCTGTCCTTTAAGCTGATTTGTACTGATGCCGAATTGCATTTCTACAATATATATATACAATGACAAGTTAAACGCAAAGCCTGCCAAAAAATCTTGATGGGCTCAGCTTTTGTGTGCAGCACTTGAAAAGACCATTACAACTGCCATCTCACTAAAGTATGCTCAATATCTTTGACAGTGAATTATCTAAGCAACTGTTTGTCTCAGCATTCATGGGGGTGTCTAAAGATTCAAGAGAGGAAAGATAAAGTGGGGGTAGGGATAATTTTACATTGTTCAAGTGTATGGTTTGCTCTAAGGTTTTCCAGATGTTGCCAGGGCTCTAAGTTTATTCTCAGGAGTATTTTCTGATGAGATGCTCAAAAGAAATGAAACACAGCATGAGCAGGATTGCCGATTTGTAAGTGAGGGAACAGTACCAGCACTTGCTTTTTTTCTCCAACTGAGAGGTTTGTACTAAAGAGATAGTGTGTGCCAGACTCCCGCAAGCTGGGCCCCCAGCAGCTGGCTTATCAAGCCAATCACCTCTGTTTATCAGCATTAAGCTATTGTTTCCTCCAGGAGAGGAACCCTATAGCAATCACTGACACCGTATAGCGATCCCCTAAATCTGGAGCTCTGCCAGTCTGAAATCCCATCCCTAACTTCTCCCCAGAAAATAAGACAGGGCTTCACTTTGTCTCAGCCCTGCAAAATTAGCTTTGCTGAGAATCATTTTAATAACTAGCACATGGCCACCTCCATCCGTGTGTATACACTTAAGTCTGGGTGAGTTGGGTCTCCTTTTATTGTTAAAATACCAGATTGTTCAGTAAGAAAGTCAGACATGGAAAATAGTTCTAGAGGCCAAAACTGTCTAGTTAAGTGCTTAATGACCAACATTTTATTGACTATGGGAACCTTATGCTTCATACATTTATTATTACACTCAGTCTTCTCTTGGGTCTGAAATAAATAACTCTATCTAACTATCTATCCATCTATATCTATCTATCTATTTAGTTTTATATCTCTTATTACAAGATACAAAAACAATCAGAAATATATATTATTTCTTCCTGATGACTTATAGAAAAAATCACCTAATCTTCCAACTTTTTATTCTAAAAAATAATATTTTTAATGTCCTTACTTTTCCCCACTTATTCATCTTTGTTCTAGAAATGCTTCTCTATATGTTTAGTCTTACATAGTGGATGCTCATCATTAGTTGGAAAAAATCTTACTGCTCTTAGAGTTTGCAAATTTTTAAACTAATTAATAACTTAATTGTAAGGAATTTCCAATATAAATGTGGTAAAGCAAGATTTTTATATTTTTCGGGGAGAATTCCATGCTTGAGAGAAATTAACACCCAAGTACAAAGTTACTGAATAACCCTTTAGTGGACCTGCAAACAGAGGCAACTTCTTCCAGCCTGGGTTGAAATGATGACAGCTGAGAGCTTTCTTGAGTGTAGAGTTCCTCTACTTCTCAGAGATTAATGCCCAAGAGTCAGGCAGCTACAATGAGACAAACATGAAAAGTTACTCTGATTTAGAAAATCTCCACTGGACCTAAGATCACAACAATGCAGGTGAATAGAATTTCCTCAGGCACTCCAGTATTCGGATACTGATGTTTTTTATCTTCAGTTTCTTCAAGTTGAGTGAATACCAGCACTACTTTCCAGTGCTCTGATTTAATTCATATACTATTTAACAACAATCTCTATCTTCTCTTGATAATTGAGCTTTGATAACCTCCACTAAATTTTACTGACTGGCCCAAAAGAAAACCATTTAGTAACTGTGCCCTAAGACAGAATCATACAACCTGCAACTCCAGTACCTTCTTAGGGATCATGCACAGTATGTACTAGTAAATTATGCGGCTGAAAGGGAGCTAGGAGAGACACACAATTTGTCAGATCCCAAGGCTTGAAGGAAGGAACTCTCAGAAAATCAAACCTAGAGAAATGGAGTGTTCAAAGCTAAATTGGACAAGGGAGATCTTGATCCAAAGCCATCATTTTCGATGAAACAGAAGTACAGAGAATGATTGGACCATGATGATACAGCTAGTTTAGTTAGAAATAAATTTAGAAACCACTCTAATCTTCAGAAAGCTTTATTTGATATAAATATGTTATTGAGTAAGAAAGAAACAATTCATGAACAGAGGCCTTAAAAATTGAACTTGGCGAGACACTCATCTCAAGATGGTTACACTGAGTGCTATAAGACTGAAAGTGCAAGTTCATGGAGCTTAATTCTCCTGAATCAGGGTCAGAGGGTTACTTCAGCCATCACTGATTGGCTGCCAGCCGCTGGGTCATGTTGAGAAGGATAGAAGGCTCAAGTTTTGTCTACAGCCTGCATTTGTATGTGGGTTTTCTAGGCAATCATAACACAAGTGTCCTGCACTTCTTCATGTGGTAGCTTTCCATTTAATTTTAGAGAAAGACTTCTGGGACCAAAACTGAGAAATTATTCAATTGTCTAACCAAGGGGTCACCAAGTTTGAACCAACTAATAATTGCTCCTCCATACTTAGAGTTTTGAGGCTGATTTCAGGGAAGAGAGCACATGAGAAACAAAAACATGCATAAATATCAACTCTGCCTAATTCTGACCCCCACATTCTCCACAGCCTCTCCCTAGCCAGAAGAGATATGGCCAAAGGCCTCCCTCTCTTATTGGTCTCTCAAAGCTTAAAAGTGTAAAGAAAAATGACAAATATTTCCTTCCTACAAAGGGCTCTCATTTTTAAATTAGTCATTTTGTAAATATTCTTGATAGAAACCAATGTGAGATTCTTCTTATCAAGGTCACGAAGGGAAAATATAGAAACAAGTAAATTGGATTAAGTCACAGGAATGGGCTAGATGGAAGCAAGATTTGAGGTTTAGTTTATCCCAGAGGCCCCACCACTTTTTGGCTGCATTATAATCTCTCATATAAAGTACCAAATAGAAGGGTGAACTAATTTGTGAAAACCATTATGATTTTCAGCCATTGGCAGACCTGCTCCCACTGGAGCTAAACTCCCAAATATCAGGCAATAAGCAGCAGAATAGCAACCTGCTTCTCTGCTTCTTTCTTCCTAACCCCACTGAGCTGCAGGCACTAGGCAGGAAGAATACAAGTAAAATTGATGCATTTCTTTTTCTTTCTGCCGCAGACAGGGAGCTACGGCCAGCTTCTCCATTAAAAGTGGGAGAAAAGGTGAACTCATCCTATTTGATTAGGACTGTCACCATCACACAGTGGTTGCAATTAGTCCATGCCAGGCTTATTCAGGCCTTTGATTCTTTTCAGAAGTGAAAAAGGGAACACTCCAGGCCTATTGAATTGGAGCGTGGCATCTGCCGCACACCGAGGGGAGAGGTCGGGGGTCAGTGCTTGATTTTGATAAAGCGTGCCAGATTAATTGTCTTCGGTAATCCTGTTTGTCATGGTAGATATGCAGAGGGGTCTTTGTGGCACAGGCTGACATATGGGCCAGCCTGCTGCTTGCCTATTCACCCGCCCCCCACCCCCAGCACATGCTTTCTACAGTTGGACTGGTTCCCAGGGCCTTGTTTGCCAGGGGAGCGGAGCCTCCTGCTCCTATTCAGCCAGCCCCCATCTCCACAAACAGGCTTCCTAATCTTCAAGCCTGCCTGGGCTATTGAAAGAGGCCCCATTATTCAAAGAGGCCTAAAGAGAGAAAGGGAGAGAGAAGGGGGGCTGGTGAGGAGAGAAAGAAGGGGGTGAAGGGGGAGGGAGAAATTCAAGCACCAGAGATCTCAGTGAAAGACTCTACAGACTGGGGAGGGGTTTGGGGCAGAGAAATATAATTACAAAAAATAGCAGCCATGTACTTCAGGCAGAGCACTTCAGGAGGCTGATTATAGCTCCTCTCCAAATCCGAATCTATCACCAAATTATACCCTGCCTCTTTTGTAAAATAAATGTTAATAAGAGGTAATTTGGGCCCTGCTGATTGTTAAGCTCAAAGGAGATAGACATTTTTTTTCTGCCTCTGTGTGTGTGTGTGTGTGTGTGTGTGTGTGTGTGTGTGTGTGTGTGTTTATTGTAATATCTGGAGGGCTTTTTTTTTTCTTCCAACCAGAATTTATATTCAACCACCAAAGATGAAACAAACATTTAAGGGCCT
Organism: Myotis brandtii; assembly: GCF_000412655.1. Taxonomy (NCBI): domain Eukaryota; kingdom Metazoa; phylum Chordata; class Mammalia; order Chiroptera; family Vespertilionidae; genus Myotis; species Myotis brandtii. The sequence continues at coordinate 1,933,730 of NW_005361913.1, read as the reverse complement.
GACACAATGCCAGAAAATCGAGAACAGTTTGATTTTTATGATAAAGGGGATGTACAGATTAGCAATTGACCCCTAAACCACTAAAGCATAGAGTTGGTGTGTTCCAGAGAGGACATCTCCCAGAATTTAGGAGACAGTGGGGTGTGAGGGGTGGGGAGGAGACTGCAATGCCTGCCTGTTGGGGAGGGGAGAGTCCTTGCTCTAAATAGCTTTTCCTTTCTTTGGTTTAAAAGCAGGACTTTTTTCCATTTACATAATCATTATTTTGAGTTGCTGACAATTCTTTTGGAGGCTTTTACATTTAAGAGCACAGAAAATAGAGACAATCCTGTGACAGATCTTTTGAAAATGTTCTTATGATGTGTATTTATGAACAGATCCAGAAATGGAGCAATTAGAAACAATGGATAATAATCTTCTGATCAGACAAAAGCATGGAGATATTAAAATATAAATCCTTGATCATAATAGCCCTGAAGCTGTCCTTCATGTACTTTACTATTCTGATCCTCATATCCACAGGGGCAGAGATAGGGAGTAGGTCAACCAATAACTTCTCTGACCACACACTGCTGGGTCTCCAATTGTAGTTTCTTACTTAAATGCTTGGAATACTATTTTCTTGTCTGTAATATTTTGGTAATGCCATTATCTATTATTAATTTCATGGGGGAAATAATAGATTTTTTAAAAATTTAAGAAATTGAACTGAGGAGAAATCATTAAACGGTTCCTTTATTCTAGATATTCCAAGGAAAAGGTTTTGTGTGGGCTTTGTCCCCCCCCTCCCCCGCCATGCAGTTGACTGCTATATTCACATTGCTTTTAGATATCTATATCTCAACATTTGTTTGACTTCTTATAATAAAGCAGGCTGGGGCCCAGGGATTCAGGGCAGGTGTGTAGTAGAGACAGAAACAAAGTCTGTCTTCACAGACCTTATAGTGTTTAAGGAGTCACTGTTGTTTCATCAGTAGAGAACAGTGTTAGGCACATCCTATAAATATATTTAATTTATTCAAAAATATTAAATAGCCCTAACCGGTTTGGCTCAGTGGATAGAGCGTCGGCCTGCGGACTCAAGGATCCCAGGTTCGATTCCGGTCAAGGGCATGTACCTTGGTTGCGGGCACATCCCCAGTAGGGAGTGTGCAGGAGGCAGCTGATTGATGTTTCTCTCTCATTGATGTTTCTAACTTTCTATCCCTCTCCCTTCTTCTCTGTAAAAAATCAATAAAATATATTTTAAAAATATTAAATAAATAAATAGCATTTCCAAGAGGGGAAACTTGCTTTAACTGGTGCATTATATTACAAAGAAGAAGGGGAAGAGACAACTAGGAAGAGGAGGAGAAAAGAATAACATTTGTGAGCAAATGGCCTTTGTTGGTATGAAGATTACTCCATCTAATCCTTAACAGAACCTATGGGTGGGAAGGGCTGCTGATATTCATGTAGGGCACATGGTGCCTTCATGCTAGTTATCGGATAAAAATCATCTCATAACTTCATAAGACAGGTTGTAGCTGATGCCCAAGCATCATTAATGAGAGCCTCTGGTGGTGAGGCCCACACATCGGTATTTTCCAGGCATTCTGACTTCCCAGATGAATCTAATGAAAACCCAAGACTGAGAAACGTTGATTTTAAGTGGCGTTTTTCAAATGTTGAGGTCCCTGCCAAGCACCTGGGGTCTTGCTAAAATGAAGTTTCCCAACAGGTTTTTTCATGGTAGGGCCTGACACCCTATAGCTCTAGCAAGCCGCCAGGTGATGCTGCTAGTTTTGGACTCTGGCCCTTCTTTTGAGTAGCAAGGCTTCAAAGGTTAAGCAATTTGTACATGGCTGCATTTCAAACCTTATTTTGTTTTGTTTTGTTTTGTTTCTAATGGAAGAAGCTGAATTCTCGAGTACTGTGATATTTTGGCGCCTAGAGAATGAAATCCAGCATTTATGGAAGTGTGGTGCGATGGGAAGTACATTTACCGGCAGGTATGGAGATCTGGGGCTTAATTTCAGTTTCTCCATTGCCCTTGACTTTGGGTCTGGCCACCCTGGGTCTCAGTTTTCTTCTTTGTAATTTGTAGGGTTTCAAATTGATCATAGTTGCTGTCCTTGGATTCACGATGTATCACCTATTTAAATACCATTTATGAGATCAGCTAATCCCTGTAGTGAAAATGCCAGTTTAGGAAGTGACAAGAACTAACTTTCTTTCTTTTTCTCTTTCTCCCTCTCTCTCTCTTTCTCTTTCTCTCTCTCTCTCTCTCTCTCTCTCTCTCTCTCTCTACCTTCCTTCCTTTTCTTAAATTAATAAAAATATATTTTAAATGTGTATTATTGAAAGCTAAAGTGAAAGAGTATAAGGGAGTAATTTTGTAAGAAATAGGTATTTAACATTCAGAAAATGTTATTTGAAAATATGTTAATTTATTGAAGTAGACTCTAATAACTCAAGAGTTCACATACAGATTTCATCTCAACAAAACAATGGATTATTTCTCAATAAATTCAGTATTTTAACTTATTCACAATATGTTTTTTCTAAAGCTATAAATCAAAAGTTGAGTTAGCCATAATGTACATGTCCTTTTCTTTTTTTAAAAATATATTTTTATTTATTTCAGAGAGGAAGGGAGAGGGAGAGGGAGAGGGAGATAGAAACATCAATGATGAGAAAGAATCATTGGTTGGCTGCCTCCTGCACGCCCTCCACTGGAGATCAACACCGAAACCCAGGCATGTGCCCTTGACTGGAATCAAACCTGGGACCCTTCAGTCCACAGGCCGATGCTCTATCCACTGAGCCAAACCAGCTAGAGTCTCCTTTTCTTTTGAATGGATATGTATGTTTCATTATCTGCTTGCTAGGATGAAAAAGAGATAAAAAAAGTATTGGTATAGTATTCTTAAAAAGGGTCCTTGATTCAACCACTTCCCTAGACCAACCCCATATGGTATCTTTACTTCAATTTCCCCCATTTTGTATACCACTCCAGGGGTATTTATTTACTAAAGAAATCAATTAAAATGTAAATCTGAGAGGAGGCATTAATTATTTACATCCTAGCAAGACATGGTGCTTCCAGAATGCCCTGAGGCAGTGCGTATGGGGGTTAGAGAGAAAGGGCAGACATAGGTGATATACCAATTTGGGCATACCAACCAGAGGCATAATACCTGTGACTAGGTGGCTGAAACACACATACAAAACAGATTCAGAAAGGGATAAAAACCAAGCCTTTCTCTCTTTCTCAGTTGGATTTTTGGGGAGATCTGTTTCAGAGTCTCACAGCCTTTTCAGAGCTTGGCACTGGGAGAATCCCCCTGAAGAGATGGAAAATGACCAACACTTAACTAGCATCTCCCTCCCTCACTGTAGGAAGGCTGGAGCCAAACCCTTTTAAACTTGCATGGTTAGGCTCAGTGGGAGCCAGGAGCCCTCCTGTGTTCATGGGGAAAACAGGCAAACACTGCCCACCTTCCTCTCACGCTCTCTATGCAATTATAACAGAGAAGTGTGCCTCCGAATTCCTAAAATAAGCTTCTATAGGATCTATGTCTCTCCCCCCTGGTCTGTAGGAATGAAGTGGAAACTAAGCTTTGTGCCTTTCAAGAGAATCATAGACATTTAGGAAGGTCCAAATATATAAGTAACAACACTGTGCTCATTTTATTTCTTCTCAATTTACCTTTATTCAATATAGTTATGCCTTCCTTTTTTTTTAACCTATGTTAGCCAAAAGGCTTCTTTGTGGATTTTTAAGTCAGTTTGACAAGTGAGCCTCAGAAAATGCCTGAGAAACAAGTTGTGAAAAGGCAGCAGCGTTCTATCATAAACATGCCCAGGCAGACGGTTACTTAGAAGCAGCTTCCACCTATCGCTCTATTTCTACCCCAGAACAAGCGGGGGCCTTGTTCACAATGCCTGGGCCAACTTATACAAGGTCCACAATTCTGTGATGGGGGAAAACAGCTTGAGGGAAACAGGAGAAGTCAGGCATCTTTTATTCAAAGGGTAGCTTCCTTCGAGTAGAGCATCATTCCTTTCAGGGCTGTCTCCAATGTGGAAGTTTAAGGAGTCTTCAAGCTTAGAGTGAAAACTTTGCTCATCCTTTGAGCTCTCCCCAGTGGGCTAAGGACTCTTATGCTGGTTTGAATGCTTTTTACCAATTCAATGCTCTCAGACTCCGAATGGCCACTCCCGCGGCAGGTTGTCAACAGAAACCGGTCACGGTGACCGGTTCAAAATGCAGTCAGGTCGCTTGCCTAAGATTCATTTCACAGGATTTTATTTTCTGAGATAATACTGATGAAGAATTACTGCCTCTATCAAACAATAGTGCATATAGAGACATTGCCTGTTTCTTTCATGAGATTATTTAAAACCAAGTTTAGGAAAGATGTGCTGCTTATGCCTTCCTTCTGCATCTCTCTCTCTCTCTCTCTCTCTCTCTCTCTGGGGGAAGGAAAATGAATCATCTTTAACTTAAAATCTCCTAGTTGTTGGCCTGCTCACTAGCAGTCCCCCAATGTGCTTTAACAGTGATCTAGCATTTTGGAAATGAAAGGACTTGGGGAAGATAAAAGGTGATAACTTGCTTAGTCTGCTGCTAGACTGACTTTATCTGGGCTGGAGATTCAAGCATTTTTGAATTGTTAAATCCCAGTATGGACTCTTTTTCTCCTATCTGTTTTCATTCATCATCCTACGTATCTCAAGAATGCTCAGACACTTACTATGAATAACCACAACAACAACAACAATACTACTCATATTATTATGAGTAGTTATTACCTGCTCAGTTTATTTCACTTTATAATAACCCCAAACTTCACAGCTAGGTACTACTGCTTCCTCCACTTACAGAGGAAGAGATGAAGGTTTAGGAAGTGTTGGTAGCTTGCCTAGGGTCCCACAAGCTACCATCCGGTGGTGATTAGACTCCATGTGTACCCTTGGCCATTTGTAGTAGAGATACACAGAATCAAGGAAGCAAGCACTAAGAGGACCCTTAACATATAATGCAATGTGTTAGATATAAACACACCACACACACACACACACAAAGAAACAGAAAACATATAGGCCAGGCCCTCAAAATTCTGGGAGTTACTTGCTAGGAATTTGCCAAAACCTGGTTTCTATTTTTGTAGATGTAAAAAAAAATATATAGTACTTGCCCTCAAAATGCTAGACTCAAGATAGAGAGATACATAAGAAAAATAAAAACTCAAATGACACTGTAAGAATTAATACAAAAATAGAGGGGGGAATAAAGATCCCAAGTCACAAGGCGATTCTGACAAAATGCCAATGAAGGATATGTCTAATTTAAGGGCTATCAATTAAAGGGAAAAAAAATAGTATCTAAGAACAGAGATAATAGGAATAATGGAGATTCCATTTTGTTGCATTGAAGGATTCACATTACTCTGGCTATTTTCTCATATAAATATTTAAATATATTTTAACTTCTTTGAATTGATCTCGATAGATAGGTTTCCCTAAAACACTAAGAGCTAGGCTGCTGAATGAATACCTTGCTAATTGAATTCCATTTATGTTGTAGGCATTTTGTTCTCCTGAATAGTAACTGAGTGAAGAACTTCCAGGTAGTGTGTAGAAGCCCAAAGTTTTAGAATTGATTGTGAAACATAACTAATATTTGAGATTATGAAAAAGTAGTAATAAACAATGTGGAAACCGATTCATATTTACTGTGTTGCAAGGCACAATCCTAAGGGTTTCACATGTCTTAATCCATTTTAAATCTCACAACAGCCATAGAGATACAGGATTCTGGTAGAGTTACTAGACATTCACCAAAACTTGGTTTCTTTTCTCCTGACTACATTTCATTGACTACTTTGCAGTTAGCTGTGGCTTTGTGACTAACTTCAAACCAATCTGTGATCTTCTCTATTTCTAGTCCAGGACCATATCCATTTCATGCACAGGCCTCCCTGCTCTTTTCTATTTCTAACTGGCTGGGATAGAAATGGCCCCACCTCTTTCCCCAACAAACACACAACATTCCCACCACACACACACACACACACACACACACACACACACGGTGGAATCCACACGGTGGAATATCTGGGATCTACATACCAAATAAGATGGAACCACAAGATAAAAAGAACCCACCTGCAGAAAGGTCATCCAACCTGGGACATAGATTGTTCTGGGAACAAAAGATACTACTTTAATTGGTTAACCCATTTAGAGATTTACCCATAATGGCACCAAGCCTACCTTAAGATATACATTCCTATTTTTATTTCTGCCAGTTTAGAGATGAAAAACTGAGGCTCAAAGAGATTAAACAACTTGCATCGGATCTCTTCGGGAACCAAGATTGTAACACAGGAGATTCAATTCCAGAACCCAAATACTTACCACTATGTTAAGCTGTAACTGAACTCATTACTTTATTCCATGTGACATTACTTACACCTCTGGCTAAAACTAAGTAATGCAAAATCTTCACTATAATACTTTGGTGTGATAAGCTCCTCAACCCAAGTAAGATTTAAAGCCAGAGTAAGTAGCTTTAAAAATATGTTAATTTTGTCTGCCTTTGTTTCTGTATTGTGTTTATTGTTTTCTGATAATTTTAGTTTTGGGAGCAGTTCCTAATATTCAGCCTTACAAACTAAAGTTGGGGTAGACAAAGTGAAATGCATAGTAAGCTCCCCATGAAGAATCAACTGTTTGTGGCAAGGCTGTAGACATTTATCCTTGTTCTGAATGTTCAGTATTCTTGAAGGGAATACTAACCTGTAAAAAAAAAAATAAAAATAAACACAAAAAAACATGTTAGAGTATTTTTCAAAATTGCTGCAATAAAATTAATGTTGATTGGAATTGCAAGTCAAAGGTAGAGGACCAGAGAGAATTTGAGTTGAGATAGGAAACTAGATTTATAATTGCATATATTTTGGCCTTGGCTGGTGAAGATTATCACAGGTCAAACTCTCTGCAAACATAAGGGTACTCTTTCATACTCTTCCATCATCCAGGCTATTTTCAATCTCTGCTTGCTGTGTATTTTATTTTTTCCACAATTGTTTTTCCCTGCCATATTATGCAAGTGCCTGTTGACTAGGAAACTATGTTTATGCATATTTCTAATTCTATCACGTCTAGTGTGATGTTCGCTCAGAATAAGCTATTCAATAAACATCTTTTAAATCAATGACTATGTTAATGGTCATTAATGTGATATGAGATGTAATTCGACTTTTGAATCCCCTGTCATATATAGCACAGATAGTTATAATATCTTACAAATCTACTTCGGTAAGCTAAATATTAGTCATTGCTTCTTGAATAGCTAATTCTATGCCTAGATGTTCACTTTAAGTCCATAAAGCATAAGAAATTTTTATGACATGAAAATGAAAATACAATTTTAACTATTAGGATTTCAAATTAGTGCAGAGTTAATGTTTGATGTGCCATCTCTGAAAGAACAATTAATGCAAAAATATATACAGAATTTTTGTGCATGCAAAAATTGGTGAAATCTGAGTAACAGCTGGAAACTAGTTCATTCTGCTGTGCCAATCAATTTCTTGAGTTGATAATGCACTTTTGTTATCCATATGACCATTGGGGGAAGCTGGATAATGGGCATAAGAAATTCTCTACAAAAACTTTGCAACTTCTTGTGAGTCTATAATCATTTTGAAATAAATATGTTTAGAAAAAGTAGTGTAAAATTATTTTAGTAAGAGAAGAGAAAATATGTATACCCTTTTAATTTGAAATATTCATTTTGTGGTTTACAAAGAACATTTGGGAAGTTTTTGCATTGAGAAAGAATATTATAAAGCTCCTTATATTGCTGACTAATTTGGTCTAATCTAGCCCTCCTTTCAGGTCATATGAGGTGGCAGAAACTATAGAAAATATATTTTGATAATAGTACTTACTGGTTTTTGACTGCTGAGTCAAAGAATAATTTATGTATTCAAATTTTATGCATACCATGTTAATTTCATAGCCTTTAAACTCACTTGATTTTAGGTCATTTGATACTGCTTTTATTGCGCTGATGGCGAGTTAACTGCTTTATGTTTTAAATATCTCCTCACTAATTAAGGCTTTGGAGATTTCTGCCATCTCGATGTTAATGATATAATTTTATGTTTGTAAAACAATTCATTAAAACTGTATTATACAAAGAGGCTAAATTGATCAAGTAAAGTCCAACACACATGTACAAATATAATATTCCCTGAACTTGGATGCATCTAATTAGGAAAAACAACTTCTATTTGGTTTTAGAATTCTCAAATAAGGTATTTCTTTATATTGTTTATACTTTCTTTTCCTTAGACTTAACCTTGCCATATTCTCTTAAAAACTTTAGTAACATTTTCAGGATTATATTGAATATGATTTTCTTTTATAACTGGGTTTCAATGATGAAAGAGAGTTCATAAATAATACATCTAACTGGCTCATTTACAGAATAAGAAACTGAGGGTTAGCCAGCCCATGTCTCAGTGGCATTGTCCGGATTAGGAAACAGTCTTCTGATTTTCAGAATATTGTACGTTTCGTTGTCTGACCTAACCCACCTCATGAGAGAGAATGTGAAAAATCCAAAAATTTAGGAATTAAAATGACCGTTTCAGGTAATTTCTTCACATTACTTTCAGATATAACAGTGGCCTGGTTCTGACACCTAAGGTATTTATTAATGCTTTCACACACTGTTCCCTCTACTTCTCTCACTGTGATTAATCAGACTACAGGGGGAAAAGGAGAGAGAGAAAAAATACATAGGAATTGCTTAGTCTGGGAATGCAGTGAGAAGGAGAAAGAGGCTTGAGAATTATGTCAAGGTTCTTTTTCCCTCAGTGTCATTGTTCTGTCTAGATGTGAAGAATTATGCTGCCGAAAAGAATCTCCATTTCCTTGTAAGAGCAGAAAACTCCAAAAGGCGTGTGTTGGCAGTTCTATGGCTGGTGAGATGTCTACTGTTTTTATGCTTTAAAACTACTTGTTATGTTGTTTAATTACCCAATTAGTCATTTTTTTGTTTTGTGTTTTTTTGTTTTTTCTTGTGAATGCCATCTCATGAGCTGCAGTCACTTTTGGAAAAGCAGAAATTTCCCTAGTACACTCATCTTTGTTTTGTGAGAGCTAATATACTGAGCTTCTGGTATTAAGGGAAAGACAGATACATGGATTGGGAAGATGGATATATTGATTGGAATTTAAAAAGGCTTCCCTATGCCCCTTTAATCATTCCACAAACATCAATGGTCTCACCAGGTTACACCTTCCTCTTTTCATGTTCTCCCTGTTCCAATCTCCACTGATGTCAATTACTATCTTATGTAACTAACATGGAGCAGTTAAGGAAATGAATGCCCATTGAAAGTATTAGATAAAACTGGTGGAAAACTCTGAAATGGATGGGTCACTTTATTAGAACACAATTTGTTGTGGGGTTTGCACCTTTCATTGTTTTTGAGCTGTTTTCTAAGTCTCTAAGTTACAGATAACCGGCAGCAATGAAAATAACTATTTTCCATTTCCAAGTGAATTCTGTCCAATGCAGACACAATTGCTTTTCCTCCTCCTTATGAAAAAAGATTTATATCTGTTTCTAAATTTATTTGGACATTCCTGATTGAAATATATAAGTGCGGTCTGTTGAATTCTCATTGTAACATTTGACTGGCTCTCTCATCAATTAAATAATTGAATCACAAACTAGACATTAAGTACAATATAACCATTTAAGTACATTGTTTTAAAATTCATGATTGTTGTTACACAAAATGAGACAGTCTTCCTATTCAAGGTTATATGCTCAGTTGTGATTCATTATAACTTGATAATTACCACTGTAATTACTAGTATGGTATTTGGCAGGGTAAGATTGAGAGAATGAGCTTGAGAGAGAGAGAGAATTAGTTTTAAGTTCATCTTATATGCTACTTGGCAGGGTCAGTGTAAGTGTAGGGCTTGGTCTTTAATTTTGTATATTTATGAGCTTCATTTTACCAATTTATCAAACATTTTGAAAATGAATTTGTCAGTCAATCATATCCAGACTGGATCATATGTACCAGATTTTTAAGATATTATTTTATCCTGGGAACTAAATGTGACAAAATAATTAATTTTGGTTATTTGAAGAGTCTGAAGTGTACTATACAGTGTGCATATTTAAATGTTTTTAAGAGACTATATGGATGAAGCTACCATTATTTTTCAAATTATTGCCTTCAACTATATTTTAAAAACAGTTATTGGGGCCAAAATCTTGGAATAGCATCTCTGAACAGTTTTGAAAAGTACTGAAAAAGTCTGTGTACACAGTCCTCTTTTTCTCTCCTATTATCCTCTATCATAAAAAAAGTCTTCATTATGTACAATCCCCTTTATATTGTTTTATATTAACTACATTTTATATTGATATGAACCATTCAAAGAGCCACCGTTGGCCCTCATTAAGATTTAGGAAACATTCTAGTTGTATCTACCTCATATTTTCAAAACATTTATTACTTAATTTTTGTTTGTTGGAAAGCATTTACCTTAATAGTTAATCTAATTTTATATGATGATTTAGAGGACTGACTTTTGTTTAAGGGTAATCTACCCATTTTTTTTCTTTACACAAAATAATTATATTTAACTTGAGTGGTTTGTACTTGCTACCATTAGTCAGAAAGAAAAACATTATTTTTAAGAAAGTAAAGAAAAACGAAGGTCATCAGTATCTACCTTTTCTTCTAGACATAAAATCCCAGACCCAATGATTTCCAAGTGAAAACCAAAGAGTCCATCCATAGAATACATTATAAAGGGGAGCATATGGCACCAGACCTCTGTGAAGATGAATTGTTGTCATAGTCTGCCAAGTAATAAATGAAGTCATTGGGTGAGATTTCACTTGCCCCTGGACCTGCAAAAGTTCTAAAATATGTCAATTAATTAAAGCTTCAAGCAGGGATCAGAATATAGGAACAACATAGAGGGGCTATGTCTATTGTTGGGAAGCATCTAACATAATTCAAAGGGAATTTTGGGGTGGTCCTCTGGTGCAGGATCACTTTATTGATGGACACTGGGTGTCATATAGGGGGAAATGTACCTGATGCTGATATATTAATATTCCTAAAAGTTTCACATTGTTCGCCACCTAGCTGAAAAAACCACAAATAAAGTTCGTTGAGTGAATGTGAAAATTTGCTAGATAAATACACATGTAAAATATGTAAAGAATACATGTCCATATACTACAAACCGCATGCAGTATATTATGTTGATTTTTGACTGAAATAGTCAATAGTATTTTAAAGGAATTATATGCCTATGCACACATACACAGTAGCATTTAACATATGCAGTAAAAAGAGATTGCTTCTATTTTCTCAGATCTTTATCTTTTTTGTGCTCTCCATTCATTCCTGAAAAGCTAGGTTCCCTCTGTATTTATTTACCTTCAATTCAAAAAACTTCTTTTGGTGTAAATTGATGTGGGTCTGCTGGACACCATTCTCTCAGCTTTTGTCTGCCTAAGGAAGTTTTTATTTCATTGTCATTTATAAAGAATATTTTTTAAAAAAATTTTGTTAATCCTCACTGGAGGATATTTTTCCTTTGATTTTTAGAGAGTGGATGGGAGAGAAGGAGAGAGAGAGAGAGAGAGAGAGAGAGAGAGAGGTGATGTGAGAGAGACCATCGGCTTGTTGCCTTCCACATGGGCCCTGACCAGGGCCAGATGGAACCTGCAAATCAGGTACCTGCTCTTGACCAGGAATTGAGCCCAAGGCTTTTTGGTGTACGGGCTGCCACTCTACCACTGACCCACACTGGCCAGGGTGAAGAATATTTTTGATGGATATACATTTCTGCTTATTTGTTATTTTACTTTCAGTACTGTAAAGATGTTGATCAATTTTCTTTCTAACATTCTTCTTTTCCTGAAGAGTGATCAGCAATCAGTCATATTATTGCTTCTCTGTGTGTAATATGACAAATTTTTCTGGCTGATTTTAGTATTCTTTTTATTTGGTTTTCAGCAATTTGATCTGATTCCATTATGTTGTTTGATATCTATTGAACTTCTTGATATACAGGTTAACATTTTGAAATGTTCCTAGCCATTGTCTCTTGAAATTTTCCCATCCCATTCTTTCTTTTTTTTTGTCATTTCCTTCTGCAATGCTAATTATGCATATGATAATTTAATTTTTTCCACAGAAATTGGACAATCTATTCTTTTTTAAAAATGGTTTTTCTCTTTATTTTTCAGATGAATATTTCCTTTTGATCTTACTTTAAGTTTCATTATCCTTTTCTTTACCATATGCAATCTGCTCTTAAGCTCATAGATTGATTTTTTTCCTCATACTGTATTTTTATTTTTTTCATCCTTTTTCATGGTTTCCATGTCTCTGTTAAAATGATCATATCTTTATTTATATATGTTCACTTTTTCACTTTAATGTTTCATTATAGTCAATTTAAAGATTTTCCCCCAGAGTCTGATTTTATTTTATTTGTTAAATTAATTGATTTTTAATTTTTTTCCTCTACATTGAATTTATTGGGGTGACAGTGGATAATAAAATTATACAGGTTTCAGGGGTATAGTTCTACAACACATCTCTGTAAACTGTATTGTATGTTCAACAGTCCAAATTTTTGATCATTCAAAAATTGGTGCCTTCTCTTATTCTCCTTCCATTGACTAATTATTTGGTCACTTTTTAAAATTTGTTGTGTGACTTTTGATTTTTTGTTGAATACTTTTATAAAAATACACTAGTACTAGAATTCTACCTGGAGCAAATAGGCAACATAAAGAAATAAAAGGCATCAAACTTGGAAAGTAGGAAGTAAAACAGTCTTTATTTTCAAACTAGAGGCCCGGTGTACACATTCATGCACCAGTGGGGTCCCTCAGCCTGGCCTGCACCCTCTCACAATCCGGGACCCCTCGGGAGATGTAGTAGTGTGCAAAGCGGCAGGCAGCCGGGGAGGAGTCCAAGCCCAGGCTGAGCGCTGCTCTGCTCCTGCTCATCCCAGCCCAACCGCCACCACTTGGTAGTGCTGCCATGGAGGCAGGAGAGGCTCACACCACCACAGCTGCGCTTGCCAGCAGTAAAGCATCTGACCCCTGCACCTGGTGCTGGTTGGTCAGCTTAGCAGGGCTCCCGCTGTGGGAGAGCCCTGACCACAGGGGGCAGCTCCTGCATTAAGTGTTTGCCACCTGGTGGTCAGTGTGTGTCGTAGTGACCGGTCAACAGGTCAACCAGTCGATTGGTCATTTGGTTGCTTAGGGATATCCTATCTAATAAAAGAGAAACATGGTAAATAGCCGTACCTCCGTTACCCTTCCCATTGGCTAATCAGGGAGATATGCAAATTAACTGCCAGCCAAGATGGCAGCCGGCAGCCAGGCAGCTTGAAGCTAACATGAGGCTTGCTTGCTTCTGTGACGGAGGAAGCCAACGTTCCCAGCCTCCTGCTGCCGGCCTCTGAGCTTGCAGTTAGAAACATTGTTACAAATATAGAAGCTAAACAAAACCCCAGAAACCTGCTTTCAGCCAGCTGGGATCTCAGAGCTGGAGTTGAAACAGTGTTTCGATTATAGAACCCAAACAAACCAGATACCTGCTTTCAGCAGCCTAGGCATCAGAGCTGGAGCCAAGCCTCAGAGCTAAAGCTGGCCCAGAATAAAAAAA